>NC_136262.1:188908746-189023746 GCF_964187855.1 Myxine glutinosa | reverse complement strand
GGAGGTCCGAACTAATATGAAGAAGGCAGAGTTGCAGACAGTGGTGATACAATCTATGGTGGGATTAGAAGCATGGGAAGAGGTAGCCTGGGATTGGTTACCAGAAGAGCAAGAAAATGTGGAGCTCCGGAAACTGGAGATGCAATTACAGAGCCAGGAAAGGGAAAAAGCACAGGAACGAGATCTCCAGGAAAGGTTAAAAGTACAGGAAAGAGAACTCCAGGAAAGGTTAAAAGTACAGGAAAGAGAACTCCAGGAAAGGTTAGAAGAGAAAAAAACAGAGGAAAGGAGAGTGGAAAGAGAACTCCAGGAAAGGTTAAAAGTACAGGAAAGAGAACTCCAGGAAAGGTTAGAAGAGAAAAAAAACAGAGGAAAGAAGAGTGGAAAGAGAACTCCAGGAAAGGTTAGAAGACAAAAAAGCAGAGGAAAGGAGAGCTGCAAGAGAACTCGAAGCAGAGGAGAGAAGAGCCGAAAGGGATTTAAAGGACCGTGAATTGGTGCGTCAGCAGGAAATTAAAGTCAAGGAGCTGGAGTTAAAGAGAGAACGGGGAGAGGTACCATCCCTGCGGACTGGTTCGACACCGAGTCAGAACACCTGGGATGTTGGCAGACATGTGAGGCTGGTTCCACCCTTCAATGAAAAGGAAGTAGCCAAGTTTTTTCCACACTTTGAGAAAGTGGCTCGACAGTTAAACTGGCCTGAGGAGTACTGGTCCATACTAGTGCAAAGTGTTCTGGTGGGTAAAGCTCAAGAGATTTATTCGGCTTTACCGATTGACCAATGTGCAGATTACGAGGTATTGAAGAAACACATTCTCAAAGCCTATGAATTGGTCCCGGAAGCTTACCGGCAAAAATTCCGGAATGCCAGGAGGAGGGAGAGTGAGACCTATGTGGAATTTGCCAGAGTGAAGGAAACCATGTTTGATAGGTGGTGTAATTTAAAAGGAGTTGGGAAAGACTTCGAACTATTGCGACAATTGATCCTGGTGGAGGAATTCCAACAGTGTGTCCACGAGGACATTAAAGTTCATCTGGAGGAAAGGAAAGTACCAAAGCTGTATGAGGCAGCTACCATGGCAGCTGACTATGCCTTAACACACAGGATGGGGTTCCACAAACCGAACTTCTTGCCCAGACCTAGCCAGGGGAGCTATGGTACATCAGGGGCGGAGAATGAAAATCCATGGGGGCAGTCTCGGGATGACAATGAGGTCCACTTTGACACCACGACTTCTAGAAATCAGAAGACTGCGGTTCCAAGACAGACCGAGCGTCCAGGGGACTCAAGGCAGACCGCCGCCCCCATGCCTTGGCAGACCACGAGGTTCTCCTCCGGGCCAAGTAGAACCATGAGGTTCTACTTGCACTTTTTGCCATAAACTGGGACACTGGATGTCCAACTGTTATGCCCTTGGAAAGGAAAATCAGGAGTGGAGTTCGACTAGTACGACTCCAAATGCGATGCCCATTGTGAGAACTCACTCTCAAAAGGGTTACCAACCATTTATTTCCGAGGGGTTTGTGTCACTGGATGGAGCCTCGACTAACCGGAGATCGGTTAGGATATTGAGGGACACAGGAGCACATCAATCTTTAATGCTTGAAGACATCTTGCCATGGTCCGAGGAGATGGCAACTGGGGATAGTGTTCGTTTACAGGGGATTGGTGGCTGTGTTAGTGCTCCACTTCATGTCATCCATTTGGAGTCCGATTTGGTGTCAGGACCAGTCACTATCGGTTTACAAGCCACGCTTCCTGTAGAGGGAGTATCGGTTGTTATCGGGAATGATTTGGCCGGTGGTCAAGTTTATGGTAACCCGATGGTTGTTAAAAAGCCCAGTAGGGAAAATAACACCACACCAGTTAGGGAGGGCGACAAGTTTAGCAAGTTATTTGTAGGTGGACTGAACTTCAAAACAAAGGAAGATGTTTTGGAGTCTGCCTTCAGCAACTATGGACCGCTTTTGGAAGTGCTGCTGATAAAAGACAGGGAGACACGAAAGTCAAGAGGGTTTGGCTTTGCCACGTTTGAAAACTCAAAGGACGCAAGAGAGGCAGAAAAGGATCTGAATAGCAAGGAGTTGGAGCGTCGGACCATCGCAGTAGGGAAGGCATTTCCTAGGGGTCGAGGGGACTACAGAGGAGGACCACGGAGTAGTAGTGGTAGTGGCCGCAAGCGATATTATTATGGAGGCTTCCAGAGTTATGACAGCTCCCGAAGGAAGGATTATCAGAGCAGTGGCCGAGAAGGAGACTGCCAGTCAGGTGACTACTGTGACAAGTGGTCCCACCGTAATTATTAGGAGTCCGGAAAAGTTGAAGCATGGAATGCTGCGGAGCCGCCGAGCCAAGATTTCTACACGGACTAACCGTGAACGCCACGTTCCTAAAGGCGTCCAGGTAGTGAACTTCCCTGCACGGACTAACCGTGAACTCCACATTCCTAAAGGCATTCATGTAGTGAACTTTCCTCCCCGGACTAACCGTGAACTCCACGTTCCTAAAGGCGTCCATGTGGTGAATACTTCCAGGCCTCACCACCCAACCATCATGGAACCTGGCTTTCAGCTCGGCCTCCCGGGGAAAGTGCTATAGATTTGCTGGCCTTTGGGTTTTTGATCACAACCCCTTAACTTTCATTCAAGAGAAACTAGAAGTAAAAATCAGAGGGGCAGGGACAATGTCATTGTTGACGCTTGGTCCAGAGGGAATTAACTTTGGAAAGCTCTGGGGGTTGTGTAAAATTTTGTTGTTTTATGTTTGGGGAAACATTGATTACTGGTGTTGGTTTCAAGAATTTGCCGACAAAGAAAGTTTTCGCGGTGTTCAAACTTTCTTTCTTGAGGGGGGGAAATGTTACGGATTCGGCCCTCATTATGGTTATTGTTATCATTGTTGGTTCTAGATATTATGCTTATTGTGACTTAAGGGAAAGGGTTGTGGTGGTTAAAAGATTTAAAAGCGCTCCTGGTGAAATGTGGCCGGAAATCCGGATCATGACCGGAAGGGGTGGAGCGAAGAAAAAGAGGCGGGAGGACATCGAAAAGAGATGTGGTTGTGGAAGCTCCGGCCCGAGCGTTCGACGTACAGTGCGAGTGAACTTTGCGTCCTTGAAGGGAAGTTCGGGCGATAAGAAATATCGCCGGAGTGCGTGGAGCCTGTGTCGTCGAGTATTCTCATTGAGGTTCCGGAGGATCCGGGCCTCAAAGCCCGGGTTGGAGTGAAAGCTGTCCGCCATCTTCGCCACGCGAGCAACCTGCAGGGAACAGGTTTTTGTCGTGTCGGCTGGGCATTATTCCCCGGGGGTTTGCCGGGGACGGCTGTGCCAGAAAGGGGCACGTGAGAATTATACGGAGGCTCGTGGATTGAACAGCCACATGTACGTCAGAGCGTGTCTTTGTGAGGTTCCTTTCCACCGCTGTGTTGCTGGGTGCTGAGCACGTGACCTCGGGGTCGTCTCGCTCGCCTACGCCTCAATTGACCATCGGGCCTTGACTCCCCGATCGCGGGAGCGCACAGAGACATTGGGACTTCGCCTTGGAGGGGTGCAGAGACATTGGGGGAGGTGCCGTGAGTGTGGGGTTAAGGGGCTTGACAAGGATATCATCATAAGATTTGAAAGTAGGGGTGATTGCCCCCATTGTTGTATGGCTCTTTGTGTGTGATTTATAATATATTATTGTTTGTTTATAACCTGGTGTGGTTGCATTATTGATTTGACTGTTTCATTTACTGGTTCCATTGAGGGTTTCATTATTTGCTGGATTTCAACCAAGGATAACACATCTTTCTGCCGGGGACCCTCTCGGGATTCGGAGGTCCACCGAGACCAGAGGTAAGGGGGGGACCCCGTAACAATATACAGTATATATATATATATATATATATATATATATATATATATATATATATATATATATACATACATACATACATACACACACACATATATGGACAACTCTTTTGTTCCTCGCTTCTAAAATCTATGGAATCGCCTTCCAGAGACCGTTCTTCCCCACTCCTCCTTCCACGGCTTCAGGTAGGCAGTGTACCATCACCCCATGTCATCCCCGATCTTGATCCATGATCCCTATTACCCCATTAAACCCTCCTAATCCAACCATCTTAATGCCACAGATGGTAAGGGGCCAATTTGAATTGTGCTCATGACTGTTTCACAGGTACTATGAGCATGTACACATAATTTGTTGGGGGTCAGCGTTTTGTTTTCAATTCTATAAGGTTCAAACATACAAAACATTTTTTTTTTTTTTTGGAGTATACAACATCGAGGCTCGTGTAAGAGCTAACATTAATCTCAAAAAGACAAACTGATTCATAAAACATAAGCTAAAGGGAGCGGGAGACAAGTTGGGGAGCGAGGGGGAAGCACACAAGTACAACATTTGAGAGCAGAGACATCGGGAGATCTGTGGGAGGAGGCATGGGAAGGGGGGGGGGGGGGGTGGGAGAGGTATAAAACACATGGACACTGCTGGGACTTCCAGGAAAGAAGTCGGTATTTCAAAAAAGTGGATCTGGGGTGAATTAACGGGGTCAGAAAAGATCAAGGTTTTGGATGGGGGAAGATTAAAGATGGTGGTGAACAGCTGTTTTAAAGACCTAGAGCGAGGAGTGGGATTGAAGAGAGTGAGGGAGTTTGTTCCAGAGGTGGGAGTAAAGAGGAATAAAAGAGTGAAGGTGAATAGAGAGTCTTGATTTTGGCAGTTTAACCATAAGAGGGTTGCAGGCAGATATTGTGCGACCTGTAGGAATATGTGGGGGACAGAGCACAGACAGAGCTGGTATAAGGGGGGGGGGGGGGGGAGGGTGGAGGGGGGGACTAGGCCGGAGAGGAGTCGGTAGAAGACAGAAAGACCACCAACCTGCCTGTGGTGAGTGAGTGAAAGGCCCTCGGACTTAGCTTCATCGCGGGAGATTCCAATGATTCTGAACGCCTGTAACTTCACTGATGTTAGTTGAACAATATATATTATAAAAGTAGCTGTGTCTGTCTGTTTGTTTGTTTGTCGTGTTATAACTTGAGAACGGATTTACGGATTTCAATAAATCCAACTCTGGTGGATTCGAGTGACTCCTGGGAGTATTTGTGATCCAAAAATCTTTTTTTTTAATGGGTACATGGACACGCGTGTCAAAACTGCAAATGCCAACACGTGACGTTGGTTATCCCTGCACAGAGAGCAGAACCTCCAAGGAAGCCTTCTTTTTTTTCTTCCGCCATAGATTAGCCATCACAGCAAATATTGGTATTTCCGTCGGTGAAGCTTATATATATAAAAGTCTGATATTCTCGTATATATATAAAAGTCTGATATTCTCGTATATATATAAAAGTGTGATATTCTCGTATATTTATATAAGTCTGATATTCTCGTATATATATAAAAGTCTGATATTCTCGTATATATATAAAGTCTGATATTCTCGTATATATATAAAAGTCTGATATTCTCGTATATATATAAAAGTCTGATATTCTCGTATATATAAAAAGTCTGATATTCTCGTATATATATAAAAGTCTGATATTCTCGTATATATATAAAAGTCTGATATTCTCGTATATATATAAAAGCGAAATGTCCATTGCTTTGTTTGAGAATCTACTTCTCTGAGCTCCCACGGTGCACCTAAATAGGTGGTTTAAAACTGAGCTGAGCTGCACCTAAGTAGGGGGTTTAAAACAGTTATTTTCTCACAATTGATAATGTCAAACCATCGGATCGTTGTCGCCATGATCTCCGAGGGTCGATCCACATATACAAATCTATAGAATAATACCGTAAGGACTCGACTTTGTTATCCCTTTTACGCCGCACCCAGTGACCCAATGCCCACGGCACTAATGGATTTACGATCTACGAACCTCACTCTTTGTTTATCACGTACAGCCATACTCGAAAAATCTGAATTAGCCGACGTTGGGGCCCAAAAGCATCCGATTAACTGCCGATACGACGCCATGTTATTGGCGTCTGCTGGGTGAAGGCGAAACAAGCCGTCCGCTGATTTGACAGGCGAAGGCGACAGCAAGCCGTCCACTGAGTGGACAATCCAGAGCATGCATTTGTGCCGGTGTCGGCGATCGTTGTTCATATACGCACTCTTCATTCTCATCTTTCTTCCTAACTCTTACTCGGACAAGCAAATCCCCTATGCCATCCATAATGGTACACTCTATCCATACACCACATCCTCCCTTCCGTAGATGTTCCACGGGTTTCGGCTAGTCTTTATTAAAAGCCCAATTTTTATCGGATTTCAACACGGATATCGATATAATTAGCTTGATGATGAGCTCCGATCATCAAATATGTTATCATATGTGAAAAACAACTCTTAATTAAGATGTTACCATGATCGGTAAGTTCGGCAAAGAAGGAGTCACGTGACCTCTCAAATGCGCTAATTATTCAAAAACCGAAAATAGTACAAACACAACCCACACATCGTTTTAAAAGTAATTTTACTGCTCGTCTAACAACATCACTCTCAAGTGTGAAAAATAGTTTGTTGAAAAAATAACCCACCTGATGTCAACTCCAAACCGCCACGTGACAACGAACGGGTGAACATCTAACGATTACCTCATCCTCACAGGGTGAGTTGTTGTTTTGCTGTTTGTTTGTAATCTTACTGCTTTGAGCTCCTAAGGTTAATTACAACAAAACTTTCTACCATCAGATTTTTAACCATGATGTACCTGAATAGGGGTTTTATACCGTGATGAGGAGGTTATTTGGCCCGCTATTGCCGTGTTACACTCTCGAGTTAATTTATTTACGAACCCGAGGTAATTTCTTTACTACAGCTTCAATCCTTTACAACCCTTAGACCCTTTAAATTCCTTTAGATCCTTTACACCCCTTAGACCCCTCTGACCCATTACACCCCTTATATCCCTTTCGACCTTTTACACCCCTTTGACCTCCTTCAACCTTTTTAGACCCTTTAAACCCCTTTGATCCCTTTTGACTGTTTAAACCCCTGAGACCTTTTATACCCTTTAGACACTGTCATACCCATTTCGACCCTTTTGAGACACATACACCTTCTTCAATGCCTTTCAGACCGATTGACTTTTTAAGACGCTTTGGCCAATTTAAGACCCTTTGGCTAATTCAAGACCCGTTGGACAATTTAAGACCATTTGGACACTCTTGACCCTTTTGCTCATACGTCCTTAAACATCTTTAGACCCCATTTGGCCCTTTTAAGATTCTTGATTCTTTAAACACTTTAGACTCCTTTATGACCCTAAAAAAACTTTAGACCCCTCAGATAATTATTAAAAAATTTCCTCCCAAAATCGATTTGGACGACCTTTTCCGTACACAATTTGTGTCGCATCACAAGTTGCAATGACAAATCTAAACTGATATCTCCAAGTGAAACTGATGTTTAAAAGTGAAACTGAAACTACTGATATATGGATCATCGAATGGGAAACCAGAATTAAATGTGATGGTAAATTGCTGAAAGTAAAACTATAGGGAGTCTCGAGAGAGGGGGAAGGTCAGAGCTGAAGAAACAATGTGGAGAGGGATTGGTGCCTGGAGGTGGTCAGTTGGTCTGGAAAGAACTTTGGTGATCTTCTGTCAGGCGGTAGGCCCAAAACATACCTAAACCGGTTTCCCAGCTGAGCTTTCATAATATCACCCTCATTCTTGAGAGGTACTTCGGAGGTACAACAAGTATGGATTGGAAATCTTAGCTGGTAGAATGGCGACATTTGCTCACTCAATATTTACACTGAATTCCCGTTTCTACCCAATCCACACTCCAAAGGAAATTGTTCTTTTCAGGTGAGACGTTACGAACCCCCTTCATTGACGGGTACCTTTGCTAGTATATTAGTACATATATATATATATATATATATATATATATATATATATATATATATATATATATATATATATATATATATATATACATACATACAGACTTGGCATTTAATATGGAATATTTTTTTGTGGGGGTGAACTTACTTTTCAAGATGTCTTAGAACCAAAAGTTCATTGGAATTATGTTGAAATTATTCTAGATTTTGTTAATGTGACCTTTAAAAGAAACAAAAACCACATTTGACATTTCGAAACAAATAAATTGATCCTTGAAAGTGATGTAAACTGATATCGAACTCAATTCATGGACAGTACTGTGTTAAACTTCTGTACGTTTTCCAGAAGTATCTCTTTATTTTGCACATTAGGCAAAAAAAAATTTAACAAAAAAAAAAGTTAAATTAAGACTGGGATTACGGACAGTAAAATTACAGTTCAGTACTCCGTGTAACCACCATGAGCATTCAGGAGAGCACGTACACGTTGAGGCACGCTGTTCATGAGATTTGCCAAGGTTTGGACAGGAATCGCTTGCCATGCAGTGACAATAGCCTGCTGCAATTCACGCACAGTGGTCAGCTGCTGGTCCAAGTGGTCGATTTGACACGTTAATTCTGCCCACAAGTTCTCTATCAGATTCATATCCGGGGACATGGCAGGCCACTCCATATGCTCTACACCACGGTCAGCAAGAAAGTGTTGGATCATGCGAGCACGATGAGGCCGTGCATTGTCATCTTGGAAGACAAAGTTTCCTCGAAAGGCTGCACGAGCAAATGGAAGCAATGTTTCTTCCAGAATGGCCCTGTACTTGAACCGATTCAGGTTTCCATTCAGAACAACCAGGTCAGTTTTGCCCCCTGCATGAAAAGCAGCCAAAACGGTCACCCCACCACCTCCAGCTTGGACTCTTGGCACTATACAATCTTTGTTGTAGGCTTCAAGCACTTGTCTGCACACTCGAACGCGGCCATCTTGACGATAGACCAGAAATCTAGACTCGTCACTGAAGATCACGTGATTCCAGTGTCCTGGCTGCCATTGGCGGTGCTCTCTGGCCCACTGCAATCGGCGCTGGCGGTGTTGTCTGGTCAGCCGTGGCTTTCTCAGGGGACGCCTGGCACGATAGCCTGCTTGAACCAGTCATTGGTTGACTAGCCTTCTGGATACAGGCACATTTGTCAGTTGCTGCCACTCAGCCCTAAGCCGATTAGCTGACTTGGTATGGCCATTGCGGACTAACCGGTGCAGCTGGCGATCATCCCTCCTTGTGGTTCTGCGGGGACGTCCTGGCCTCGGTATTGGAGTAGGGACACCCCTCTGAGCATTTTGTTTCAGGATCTTTGACACCTGACCTTGAGTGATGCCATACTGCCGAGCAATAGCACGCTGTTACATGCCGTAATTTCGTAAAGCCACCACTCCATGACAAACTGCATTATTGAGTTGACGGACCATCTCCAGAGGAAGCTTGCAATAACTTTTGGAGACGTGCAGCAGTTGTTTTCCACTAATACAGAACGCAACAACCCTTGTATACCCGACTGTGAAGCCAATCATCAAATGCACCTGTCCGTACATTTTGCCACACCACCTGTGATATAATCCTGTTGTTGACTTCTTGCTGTGACAGACAATCAGTGACATGGTTCTTTTAACAAATAAATCACCAAAGTGTAAAAGAAACTCACCAGATTGATATACTGAGTTAAGAAAGTAAACCCAAGTCAAGAAAAAAAAAATATTCCATATTAAATGCCAAGTCTGTATATGTATATATGTAATATATATATATATATATATAGATATATATATATATATTATATATATATATCTGTATATATATATATACAGGGTGATTGAAAAGTAACTCCCTATTTTAAAATACTTATAATTTATTTCTTAACTACAATTTTTACAAGAAATGGATATAAGAAGAAAGCGTATACCATGAAGTTTTATTTAAAATTCGACATGGGCACCAGAATTCGCCACCAGCTTCTCAAGCCGCCCGGGAACCGCGTCAACTGATTTCACCAGGAACTCTTGTGGGATGGAAGACATAACTTCTCGTATTCGCCCTTCAAGTTCTTCCAAAGTCGTTGGTTTGGTACAGTAGACTTGCTCTTTTACCCAACCCCAAAGAAAAAAGTCACATGGTGTTAAGTCAGGGCTCCTGGCTGGCCACTCATACGGACCACGACGACCCATCCATCTCCCAGGGAAGTGGGCATTCAGCCATTCACGAACAACAACAGCAAAATGTGGAGGAGCGCCATCTTGCATGAAAATCAAATCTTCAACATTCTCCGAAGCACTGATAATTGGCCAGATTTCGTCTTGCAGCATGGTGAGGTACCTTTTGGCATTCATG
This sequence comes from Myxine glutinosa, assembly GCF_964187855.1. NCBI lineage: Eukaryota > Metazoa > Chordata > Myxini > Myxiniformes > Myxinidae > Myxine > Myxine glutinosa. The sequence continues at coordinate 189,013,497 of NC_136262.1, read as the reverse complement.
GTATGCGAAGAATGAAGGGACCTACAATCCTTTCCGAAGTCATTCCACACCACACCGTTACCTTGGGCCGATATTGCGTTTTTTCAGAAATAACACGAGGATCTTCTCCTGCCCAGTAATAGCAGTTGTGACGGTTCACAAACCCACCGATGTGAAATACCGCTTCATCAGACCAGAGGATATTTTTTAAAGAGATCAGACCAATCTTCATACCAAGCCAGCATCACCTCCCCAAACTCCATGCGAATGTCGCAGTCTTCAGCAGAGAGTGCTTGACAGTAGTGCGGCTTCCAAGCATGCCATTTGAGCTCCTTTTTGAGCACAGTTCGTACTGTGTGAAAGAAGAGCCCACTTTCCCTTGCTTCTTGTCGAATTGACTTTCTTGGGCTATGTGTAAACATTTCTTGAACTGCTTGCACTGTCTCCGGGTCACTGGACTTGGAAGAGCGACCGCTTCTTCGAGTATCAGATACAGATCCTGTAGCCATGAGTTTTGCATGACAATTCTTGATCGTCTTTGCCTCAACTTGAGCATGTGCTCCTTTAATGGTCCTCCATCATCTTTGCACTTGAACAACGGATTTCCAAACTTCGTAACGTGCCGCTAGCTGGGCACGCTCCTGCAGGGTAAGACGTCCAGCCATGTTTGTAGGGCTTCCGAATTTCAAACAAAAAATAATCTGAAATAAAAACCAACACAGATTAAATTCTCATACATTAAGGAACAAACACTAAAAATTGAGAAAAATATTACAATAAATAAATAATTTCTAAATATTTTAAAATAGGGAGTTACTTTTCAATCACCCTGTATATATATATATATATATATATATATATATATATATATATATATATATATATATATATATATATATATATATATATATATATATATATATATCTATATATATCTATATATATCTATATATATATATATCTATATATATATATATATATATATATATATATATACATATATGTATATATATTATATATATATACGACATACACATATTTCTAGTGAGATGGTGACACAGAAGAACGCCTTTGCCGATGTTGAGCTGCCTCGGTTGGCGTCGCCTTTTGCTTGCTGATTCAGTCTGCTCAAGTTGGCACATCGCAATGGACGAGTTTCCAATGTCGTCACTTCCTTGTGAGTCCTTGCCCCACATATAATTTGCCTCCAATTTGCCCTTGTGAGTCCTTGCCCCACGTCATGATAATTCATCAATATTAGTGGACAAGTTTCCAATGACGTCACCTTTGCCCCACAGATGTGACGTGATGGGAACTTGTAAATTGCTGACGTTGTCGTGCCAAATCACAATAGCACTGTTCAGCAACATCTCAATCAAAAATGTCTTTCTGCTACTTTTTGACCTTGGCTTTGTATGTGGCAGAAAAAATGAGATATTTCTTACTTTAAAAATGAAATAATAAGAACTCAATGATAAAGTAGATTTTAATTTGGCTACTTAGCTGTCATCTGCAGTTATGTCAGTAATCTTGATTAACTTTGCAGTCACAACACAGATAATACAGTGTTACTACAATAATTGTCACGAAATAATTAAGAAATGTAGGCTAATTAGTTACAGCTTGTTAGAGGTTATCAGAAGTGAGATGTGTTAACAGTAAATGCCTAGCCTAGCACTAGACGTAATGGCATCTCTACACCGCCATCTATCTATAATTCCAGTAATCTCTGTGTGTATGTGTGTGTGTATGTATGCGACAACGATTTCTCGACAACTACCGGTCCGATATACTTGAAACTTGCCAGGTATATTGCTGGGGACCCGAGGATGTGCCTTTTCAAGGTTTGAAATTAATCGGACAAGTACTTACCGAGCTATGGCGATTTAGCCGTTCGCCGTTCGCTTTGGCGTTGCGAATGGACCAAACCATTGCATGTAAATAGAGGGGGGGGTTCTGTGGTCGTTGCGAATGGACCAAACCATTCATGTAAATAGAGGGGGGGTTCTGTGGTCGTTACTGCCACGTGGTTTCAAAGTTTTTTTTTGTTGTTGTTGTTTGCACGCATGATTTTTTGCACCCACGTACGGGCACGCCCTAGGATGTTTACACACACACACCCCTACACAAATTTTTTTTTTTTTTTTTTTTTGGCAAGGAACGGGCACCCACGTACGGGCACGTCCTAGCTTATATATAGTACGGGCATGCCCTAGTCTTACTAAATCCAGCATTTGGCATTCAGCCCGTCGCCTTCGGACGTCAGATATATCTGTTATGGTGTTCAACTGCCATCAGCGAAGTAACGGGACGGGTTGAGTGCTGGACGTAACGCCGTAATGGCGTCTCAGTGAAAGGTGTGTGACAGACAGATGGTGGACGAATGGCGGAAATCCAGTTTCTTTCACATATATATGATGCAACGAAGGCTCAACAATGTCGTTTCACTGCCTCATCACAAAGACCTGACTGACAATATTGACCTAAAGGCTGTGGAAAAACACTGCGAGAGCTTATGACCAAAGAAAGTTATTATCCCTAGGCCTTTTGAAAAAAAAAGATGGGGGGGTTTTGTAATCGGTTCCATCCGTCCGTCAAGCTATCACCTCCTAAACGGTTGGACAGAAATTCACCATTATTAGAAGTTATGATCACCACATGGCAAGAAGGTGCAGGAGCAGTATCATTTTAAAAAATACTATTACGGGCACATTTCTAAATTAAACTTTGTATATGTAATGAAGATTGAGGAATGCATGAAATATGTAAGGGTTTTTTTTTTTTTGATCCCTGGTTCATGCCCCAAGGAGGGGGGACTTTGGGTTACAGGGGTCAAAATGGGGAAAAAAATTAAACTCAAAATTTAATATTAGATCATTCCTGGTGGAATATTTTTGCATCTTTTTCACGTCTGCTTCAGGTTGGAAGTGCGGGGATTTGCCATTACATGGCGTGCCACAGATTTTGCTCTAGTTAGGAGAAAATGGATGAACTGTGTAAGTGGATATGAAATTTCACAGCACATTTAAACTTCATTCATTCACATCCTCTGCACATTTCCAGAGAAGAGAATAATTGGGAAAACGTTATTGTATATTACATTTTCCATCATATCCGATAAATTTGACCCGAGAAACACGGAATATTTTCATAATATTTTTGAAAGGTTGTATGCATGTTGTATTGCAAGGAATTTTAAAAATCACATAATGTGGACTAGCACCACCTGTAGATCATCCCAACCAGTCCAGGCTAGAAAGATTCATCCCTTTCCATCAAGGTCATTAATGTGCCAGCTAGGTTTTTTATTGACATTCGCTGAAAATAATAGTTCTCCTAACTCTAGCTCAGTTCCCAAAATATTTTCCTTATCCTTATGTCCTCAGGCAGATTCAAACCTGGTCCAGCGTTTTCATCACAGGCCACCACTGTACCTAGTAACAATTTGAACCTGTGATCTCTCTAAAACTCCCCTCAACTCTCTAATCTCCTTTGAGAGCTCCACAATTACACCATGTGATTCCATAAACCTACTAGGTATTGCCCTAACATCAAATTTATCCTGGAATCCACACATTACACAAATAGCTAAGTCTGCCTCGAAGAAACTAGGATTCCTGCTCAGATGTCAAAGATTATTCTCCTCTCAACAGTTGCTTCAACTGTATAAAATATGGATTCGTCCTTGTATAGAGTACTGCTTTCACCTCTGGGGAGGTTCTAGCTCCACGTACTTATGGGACAGAATTGAATCAAAAGTAATCCCACTCGTCAACTCTCCCAATCTGACCTCAAAGGCCGACCCGCTCGAATTACACCGCAAAGTTGGCTCTCTTTCTCTTTTCTAGAGATATTACTTCGGTTTCTGCTCCCAAGAACTTGCTGCTTGTGTACCTCCGCCATTAGCGAGACCATGAAATACTCGACAAGTCACTACATCGCATGATTATTGTGTGGCCATTGGCAACTCAAGGGTGGGCCGTTATGATGTTTGTTTCTTCCCCTCCACTGCCAAACTCTGGAACTCTTTACCTTCTCATGTCTTTCCAAACACTTATGACCTTCCCCTTTTCTGAAAGCAGATTTTTTACTTCCTCAAAAAATTAAAATAATTTTCTCTCTCTTCACTTTTATATCAATGCAGCTCATTTATTTAAGGCCTGGCCTCGATGAGAACTATATAGTCCATGACTGGAGCCTTCAACATAAAAAAAAAAGAATTAAAAAAAACATGATCATAAGCTATGTTCTTAGATCGCCAAACAAATGAACCCCCAATTTATTTTTAAAGTTTGCATCTATTTTAAAGTTTTTTTTTGTTTTTTTTGTTTTTTTTTTGAAAGAACATATCGGGCATTGGAGACAGACCGAATTGATTTCAAAGTCATTGACATGTATCAGAAAGTATCATAAATTTAAATTAAAATTCAAGCATAGAGCATCAGTGAAAACATACGAGAGATCAAGGCAACGATAGGGCAATCCTATTCAATCGTGATCACAAAATGTACAACAGCTAGTTTGTCGTCATAGCAACCGATAAGTCCCTTAATGCGTAGAACCAGCGAAACAAATTTGCTAAATGCTTTGCAATTTTGCCAGCTGTCATGTTCAAGGTATTTTTTTTAACTATCCAGGTTGCTTTAGGGTCAGCAGAAAAAATTAAACATGAGACTGTCCTGGGATCGCAGCACGAGCCTATTTGGGACACGGAAAAACCACAAGGCCACAACTAGCAAAATAACGACTAACATGAAATTTTAAACAAGGCCTCTTTCATAATACTTCACTTTTCACAATAGTCATGGGCATAAACTGCTTGGACAACTGTACCAATTCCCTGGAATGCTTATCCAACAAATTCAAGCTCACTTCCACAAATCGAATCCCACCCATTATGTCAGCAAACAGCTTCCTCAATAGGCCTAGAGTTGCTAGTTTTCCTGCCGCATTCCCTTCGATTCCATTCGCATGTGCAAACTACTTTTTTGATTGCATCGAAGAAGATTCTTCCTGGATTTTGGAATGCTCATTCGAGGTCGGGGAAACTCACTGCACAGCACATGACTATGATAGTCGTCATAAGTCAAAACGACTTTCTAGCAGAAAAGGTTGCGTATCGTACGACCTGAAAAAGTGCGGCATTGTGCAATTGGACTTTAAACAGGATGCTACGTGTGTAAGCAAACTTTTACGGACAAGTCTGTACTTTTAAGTGATGCAATACATACAAGTGACAAGTGTAGTGGAAAATTGTATACCCTGTGCAGGAGTAGCTAGCCGACATGCTTCTCCGCGGATGTGAAATGTCTACAGATAAATCTTCAAAAAATAAAATAAATATGCAGAAGGGCGGATTAAGTTATTTTATTTAAAGAGTAAGAATGACTCAGAGCATTCGTAAAGTTCTTGAAATGAGATACAGTAGTCCAAGAAATGTCGAAGTAACTTGTATACAAGTACCTACAATTAGTTGGCTGAAAGAAAGAATGGGTTCAAATCTCAGTCAGCGATAAACTACCACCCTGGTCTTTCGCATGCAGGGCGAGTCCCTTGGATGGACGATAAGCCAATGTGTGCACCGTCCAAAAGATGAAGGACCGGTCTACCAGCAGTGGTCGGTAGTGGACATCAAAGGTCTTTCGTGAAGAGTAGACAAATTATATCTTCTGTATCGTGGTGGAATTCATGCCCATACTCTCTCACCAACCCACCGTTGGCAAGCGTGGAGAATGTGCCAATACCCAAACATGTCGACTGAAAATATGATGATTATACAACACTGGAAAAAAGTTTGAGTTATTGATAATGATATTCATACTTTAGGCTGAATTCATCAAATTATCACTGATACCAGTCATACCGTATGTTTATTATTGTAAATTAACAGCTTTTATAAATGCACATGATACAAACTGCTGAAGTAAATGACAAGATCAGTGTCGTTTTGCCTTCTTGAGTGTCATCACTCCTTTAACCTTGGTTCCTGTATATGACTGAAGCATTCTCACAGGTAAATTGTGACAACTATCCTGTAGTACATTTCAGTTCGGTATGGTAAGTGGGGTTCCGAACTGACATCTCTTAGATCCAAAAAGCTAAAACTTCGATTCGACAGACCAGAGTACTCAATTCCATTGTTCAGTCACCCAATCTTGGTGTTACCTTGCAAAATTAAGTCTTTTCACCTTATTTTGTGGTCTCAGCAGTTGTGTCTTTGCTACAACTCTGCCACAGAAACCTGCTGCAAACTGCCTTCTGCGGAGAGTGCTGGACGAGATGTTAATGTTCAGGCCTCCTCCATCGTGCGGACGGAGGAGGCCTGAATATAATATGTAGAGAAAAAAATATAACCTTTTAATTTCCTAATTTATTTTGTGTACTTAAAGTTAACTTTCACACAAATTTGAATTGTTATGTACCTATATTGCACACTTCTAATTTCCCACAAATGTTTAATGGGGAATAGCACCACAAAATGAAAATAACCTGATAAAAAATTTAATGCAAAATTAAAATGTGATGCATTTGCTCGTTACTTATCCAATCTCAACCAAACTTGTCGGAAGATTAGAGTTACACATGATGGAGGTTGTAGCGACTTCATTTGTCCACCGACCAAGGGAGTTTACCGCCTTGGATGAACGCTGTTAAGGTGTACATATAGGTTATTGTAGCATATTGTGAGACACACCTACAAGAAGTAAAAAAAAAAAAGTATAACCACAAACTATGCAGTCAATTATGTCCAATGTATGGTTACCTTTTCAAACAGTTCCTGCTATTGTTTAACACTGAACTGAACGAAATTTGGAGGAAACTCAGCATTCTAGAGGAATTTGATGCTTATTGCGTCCACCGCAGACTAACGGATCCGAGCTGTCTCACCTTACTAGGCCTCTATATAGCTAGATTGCAATGATCTTTAGCGAATAAAGGTGCTTAAATGAGTCTTTACTAATGAATGATATGTCCCATTGCCTGTCTGATTTTTCTTTCCATAACATGATATGTGGCCTACATAATGCACTGTTTACAACCTGTATATTGGGGCCTCATATGTGATTTATCCCAGCCATGGCTTCAAGAATGATGTGCGATATTGCCCCCGACACCTTTACAGCCAATTGTGACCTTTACTTGATGCATAACCTGACACTTCCAACAGGTCGTGAGTATTGTTTAATACTCGCCTGGGGGGGGGGGGGGGGGGGGGGATTTAGAGAAAATTGGAGGTACTTAGTACTTATACATGGGTGGTGTATAGGCTAAGAATAGCTGGTCTGCACACCTACCAGAAGTAAAAATTATTATAACCAGTGGCTGACTTTTGATAACATTTACACATGGACACTGCCAGAACACATGGACATGGGAGAGGTAAAGAACACATGGACACTGCTAGGACTTCCAGGAAAGAAGTCGGTATTTCAAAAAGGTGGATCTGGGGTGAATTAACGGGGTTAGAAAAGATCAAGGTTTTGGATGGGGGAAGATAAGAGATAGTGGTGAACAGCTCTTTTAAAGACTTGGAGGGAGGAGTGGGATTGAAGAGAGTAAGGGAGTTTGTTCCAGAGGCGGGAGAAAAGAGGAATGAAAGAGTGAAGGTGAATAGAGAGTCTTGATTTTGGCAGTTTAACCATAATAGGGTTGCAGGCAGATCCTGTGCGACCTGTAGGAATATTTGGGGGACAGAGCCACAGACAGAGCTGGGGGGCTGGGGGGGGGGCTAGGCCGGAGAGGAGTTGGTAGAAGACAGAAAGACCACCAACTTGCCTGCGGTGAGTGAGTGAAAGGCCCTCAGAGTTAGCTTCATCGCAGGAGATTCCAATGATTCTGAATGCTTTGGTTTCAACAGCGTGAAGACGAGCTAGGTGTGAGGCAGGAGCACCGGCCCAGAGGGGAGAGCAGTATTCCATTGAGCTGCGGATGAAAGCCTTGTATGTGGTGAGGAGCTCAGGTGTGCCAAGGAAGGATTTCGCATGATGGAGGATGCCCAGTCAGCGACTGGCTTTGGAGGCCAGCTTGGAAATGTGGTTTTCCAGGAAAGATCATGGCAGATAGTGAGACCCAAAAGCTTGAGCGACAGAACTTCTTGGAGAGGATTGTTGAGAAAGTATATGGGAGGGTTGTCCAGTCGTTCTTTTCAGAGAAACATCATGAGAATGTGAGATTTGTTAGGATTGAAAGACATGTTCCACTTGTTTGACCAGTCTGTGATTTTGTCCAGGTCTGCAGAGAGTGAGGAGGCTGCAGACTGCCGATCTGAGGGATGAGGAATGGAGCGGCAGAGAGTGGAGTCATCAGCAAAGAGATAGAGAGGATTTTCCAGAGAGTCGGAGAGATCATTGATGAAGACCAGAAATAGCATAGGGCTCAGAACACTGCCTTGGAGGACTCCAGCCTGAACAGGAAGAGGAGATGAGAGAAATCCATTCAAGGCCACACGTTGACTACGACTAGAGAGGAAGTCCGCAAGCCATGCATGGAGATTTAAATCTGCAGCAGTTTCATCAAGCCCTCTTTACTTTCTGCCAACAGAGTGGTATCATCAGCGTACATGATTGTTGATATGTCTTCCTCCAATCATGACTTCAGTATCGATGTCATCCAAGTTTGATTTTTCATCAAAATTGTGATAACCAAAAATTAATCGGTCAATTCCATTTGATGATAATGGCATAATGATAATATTATGACGGCTGGCAGAATGGCCTAGACTAGAGGTACACACACTTGCCTCTAAGCTGTCTATCCTGGGTTCAAATCCCGACACAAGTATAAACTGTCATCCCAGTTTTTCACAGGCAGGGTGATTCATCAATGTGTGTACCGTCCAATGGACGTTAAACTGGGTGTCCCGTCTGCTGGCATTATTGTTGGTGGACGTTAAAGATCCTATGATGTCCTTGGCGAAGTGTAGGCGAGCTATATTGCCAAATTCAAAATTCCTGCCCTAACCTCAGTTGAATGTCAGGTCTGGACAGCCAGTTTGTGAAAAACTTTTGTTTTTCCCATCATCCCATCATTCTCCCGTCATCCCCTGGCCAACCCCATGAGTGTGGGAATAATTGCGGCCGTTAAAGAATAATAATAATATTAACACAAAACCGTCCGCATGGTATGCACATACACATGATCCTTCCCCCCACCCAATTCCCATGCCCATTCCAGTTGGGAGTGGGTGTTTCTCGTATAAGCAAGAGGGAAAAATGTTGGTCATGCTAGCATTTCGTGTTTTCCTGCACTATCCCATCAAAAATCCTGGGATATACAAATTTATATTTAACGATGTGAAACAAGCTTTTGTGTGAGGCCATTTAATACAGTGTGCCCCAAATGGAATTTTAAAACTTTCCTTATTGTGCATTATAATGTATGTAGATTGGAACCCTTGAACTAGTGTTCAGTCTCTTGCCCTTCTGGGCCTCACCATCAGCCATGACACGTCCTCAGCAGACCACATAGCAAATCTGGCCTCCAAAGCCAGCCACAGACTGCGCATGTCCATTGATCCAAGATCCAAGTCTTTCATTGGAAAATCAAAGCTACTCACAGTCTTCAAGGCCTTTGTCAATGGAATATTAATCTCTGCTATAGCGCTGGCACCACAACATCATATCTGCCGCTCCTGGATTCTGAGGAATCTAAAGCTCTCAAGATTATTGGAATCTCCTGTGATGAGGATGAAGTACAAGGTCTGTTTTTCACACATCGCAGGCAGGTTGGAGGTTCCTCTATCACGAACATTTCTCCCTCTGTTCTCTCAGTCCTCTGACACTCCATGGTAACTCAGGGAAACTTGTGCTCCAATCTCAGCAGGGGGCGCTGCATCTCAAATCAGGTAATCATTCAGGTGGGGAGACAAAGCCGGCTGTCCCATCTGCATTAGCTTTAGGACGTAAAGATCATATATGGTATGTTTTGAAAGAAACAGGCCATTGTGTGTTGTTCCCCTGATGAAAGTACATAACTTGGGTTAGCTGTACAATTAAGACTACCTGCAGTAAGTGGCACAGGTACCACAGACACAATGGCTCCACATGTGTGTCTAAATGTCCTTGTACATTTTAAATTTCCTTTTCATACATCAACAACAAGGAATGCCAAAGTTTGGAAACATGGTCTCAAATGTCGCCAGTCTTGTTATTAACTTATCCACCGTCAGATTTCTCATCCTCATTGGAGATTCGCAAAACGCAAATGTTAGAGACAAACAAGGAAACAAAAACAAATGCCAACAATACGTTAAACTGAAATAATTCCATAACTTTTTGAGATACCCTGCTCAAAGACAGACAAACAGACAGGGGTGAAAACATAACCTCCTTCCACCTTCGGTGGCGTAGGTCTGCGTTGGCGGCAAAAAAGTATTAAAAACAAAAGTATAAAACTTTTTGGGTTATCTGCTAAAAAATTTGCAGAAACGCTGATATTTCAGGCACAACCTTCCTCGGAGCAAAAAACACACATAGAAGTCGAACAAATACTTCTTGGATAGTATGATTGATTTTTCTTTTAATGATGGCATGGATTACCCACCGTTTACATCCCGAAAAGGGACAACTATGTCAATAAGCGCAATTTAAGGAAATTATATCCAAATAACGTGATGTTGTTAAATGTGAAATTATTATGAACTATAATTACAATATGAAGTCCATGGTGCGAGACATACGAGTATCACTCCAGCTAATAGGTAATAAACCTGTTTCATTTACGAGTCAACTCGTAACTGAAAAGTAACTGAAAGTTAGTGTAAGTAACTGAAAAAAACCCAAAAAAACAAACCCACATGACCAATTAGAGTACATTTAGGAGTCACCGCATGTATCAGCGACTGTCCTTCAATGTTTCCAAAAGCAAGTTTGTTCTCAATCAGAATATTCCTCAGGACCTTTACTTGTTCGGTCTCAATTATTTCGCCTGTGGAGTCGCCTCCCTGTCTGTCCGAATTACAACACTCTGTCTCTCTCCTTCTTCCCCTCCCTCCACCAGCTCTAGGTCACAGCTCACAGTCATCTCATGGCGTCTCCTATTACAACTCATGTTCTCACTAGACTTTTGCCATTGTTTGTATGTCAGTCGAATGGCCGCCTTTTCCCTTCTCTCTCCATCGAAGCCCCCAAATCGTCTATCCCTTTCGCTCCTCCATGAATATAAACGTTGTAATTTAAGAATGGCTGGCTAAATTTAAGAATTACAGCTCTTCCAGGAGCCTCGAGCAAGTATACAAAACGAAAATCAGCATAAAAAAACATTATTGTACTAGCATGGGCAGGTGACCAAAATTCCTTCTCTACCCAATTGTAGTCACTTGGTGGTTTGTCGGCACACCTGAATCGTTGCTATATTTTGCGCATTGTTTTGAAGTACTTGGCGTAGGAATGTGGCACAAGATTTATAGTTCAAATGAATCAAATGGACCCTTTGCAGGAAATCGCAAACATAGGAAGGATTGAAGATCTCAAGCGAACTGAGAATTGCGGGATCCATGGATCCGCTCCTTGAGCTTTCACCAGGGTACATTTTCATTATCATAGCAGAAATGTTTGCAGCTCTATCACTCTCATGATTTAACTAGTCAAGTCTCAGTTTACACCAGATCTCCTTCCCCTCTCTCATCCCCCGCCCCCTGCCACCGAACACCCCAAGGCCATAAATTATAAAACCCTCCTTTTCATTGGCATCTAATGGCAGGAGGTTGTCTCTCAGTGTCAGATTCTTCCTCACCACAGGCAAGTTTGTGGCCTTACCATTTGTAACCTGCTCTTGCTTCTCCTGCCCTAATCTCCTCTCCCAACAACACCTGCCCCTTTCAAGTCCTATGCATTCAACTGGAAACCTTTCCTTGTCATCCTCTGAAAGTCTAAACTCAACACCCACTCCCATTCATTCAACCTCTTCTCTCTCTCTGTGAAACCGTCTTCTGGGTCTGTTATCTCATCCCTTTTCCTCAAATAATTAATTCAAACGTGTTGCCTATCGGCCTATGTCACCAGATGGTCTCTCCCATTCCTATCTATGAGCTTTAGTACACCTGCCGAGACCGTTTCCCCATTTCACCAAACCCTCTCCTGGTGTTGTGCACCTTTATTGTCCCCCGTTGCACCGCGGAGCGAAAGGGGGACTATGGTTTTCCCCTCCATCCGTGTGTCCGTCCGTCCGTCCGTCCGTCCGTCCGTCTGTGCGTGCGTGCGTGTGTGCGTGCGGGCGTGCATGCGTGCGTGCATAAGCGAAGGACCGCATTCGAATTTGGTGTGTGGGTGCAACCCACGTCAAAATCCAAGATGGCCGCCGCCTTGTATGTCTGATGCGATGTATGTCTGAACCTTGTGAGCTGAATAGCTTGAAAAATAAGCGAAGTACCAACTTCTAATCTGGTGTGTGGGTGTATCTCGGCATAAGGAAGAACGCTATTGAAAATTGGGTCTTCACGTCAAAATCCAAGATGGCCGCCACCATATATATGTCTGACCCTTGTGAGCGAAATATCTCAAAAAATAAGCGAAGTACCAACTTCTAATTTGGTGTGTAGGTGTATCTAGGCACACGGAAGGACGCTATTGAAAATTGGGTCGCCACGTCAAAACCCAAGATGGCCGCCGCCATGTATGTCTGAACCTTGTGAGATGAATAGCTTGAAAAATAAGCGAAGTACCAACTTCTAATCTGGTGTGTGGGTGTATCTCGGCATAAGGAAGAACGCTATTGAAAATTAGGTCGCCACGTCAAAATCCAAGATGGCCGCCACCATATATATGTCTGAACCTTGTGAGCGAAATATCTCGAAAAATAAGCGAAGTACCAACTTCTAATCTGGTGTGTGGGTGTATCTAGGCACACGGAAGAACGCTGTTTAAAATTGGGTCGCCACGTCAAAATCCAAGCCTTGCGTCTTCCACTTTTTCAACTCGCATCACTTCATCGACTGGGGACCTAGGCGTAACGCTTGTTTGTTTTTGTCCTTCTGTGTCCCCTTCACCCAACTTTCTCCGATGACACATCGACTCTGAGTTGTTCCACCCTTCCATGAGCCTAATCACATGCTCCATTCACACAAACCACAAGCTCACTACATCAATATAAAATTGTGTAGCGGATACTGCTACGGTGCTTGCAAACTGCACAACATGCACACAAATTTACAAAGTTATTTTTACAACATATACAAGCAACTACTCAAAAATACACAACCTAGTAATGGATTGAACAAGGCCAAGCATTGCAAAAAGCAAGCAATGCCATTGCCTAACCTTGTACCGTATGTCACTCGAACCCATTTAAAAGGCAGAGGTAACCATAGGGAATATCATCGCGGTTTGCGTTGGCTTGTTGAATATGTCCATTTGAGCACTTAACTCATAAAACGGAGATCTTTGGATCAAATAGCATACACTGTGTTCATTTGTCCATTGTCCTTGAATGTTCTTGAAATAAAATGTACTGTACACTGATATTTACTAATGTTGTTGCCCTGCATGTGGTTTATGTACATGCCACACCCAAAGCTTTAGATCACTGTAGAAAATAAATAAATAAATAATAAAACCCCACCACAAAGCACATCAGCAATATTGTTTCCTTTGCTGATTTATTGTGCATTTTTCAAAAAAAAGGTTGAAGAATTAACTACAGAGTTCAGAGAACACCTTACCCCATACAGTCTTGAGAAACAAGGACATGGGCGGTGTCTGTGAGTGGCACATGGGTGGGGTTTGTGAGTGGCACATGGGCGGGGTTTGTGATTGGCACATGGGCGGTGTTTGTGAGTGGCACATGGGCGGTTTCTGTGAGTGGCACATGGGCGGGGTCTGTGAGTGGCACATGGGCGGGGTTTGTGAGTGGCACATGGGCGGTGTCTGTGAGTGGCACATGGGCGGGGTTTGTGAGTGGCACATGGGCGGGGTTTGTGAGTGGCACATGGGGGGTGTCTGTGAGTGGCACATGGGCGGGGTTTGTGAGTGGCACATGGGCGGGGTTTGTGAGTGGCACATGGGTGGGGTTTGTGAGTGGCACATGGGCGGGGTTTGTGAGTGGCACATGGGCGGGGTTTGTGAGTGGCACATGGGTGGGGTTTGTGAGTGGCACATGGGCGGTGTCTGTGAGTGGCACATGGGCGGTGTCTGTGAGTGGCACATGGGCGGGGTTTGTGAGTGGCACATGGGCGGTGTCTGAGTGGCACATGGGCGGGGTTTGTGAGTGGCACATGGGTGGGGTTTGTGAGTCGCACATGGGTGGGGTTTGTGAGTGGCACATGGGTGGTGTCAGTGAGTGGCACATGGGCGGTGTCTGTAAGTGGCACATGGGTGGGGTTTATGAGTCGCAAAGTTGATTGGTCGTGATCATCATACTAAAATACGCAATTTTAATAAACATGTAACAACAACACCAATGATAATAGCATAACATTAATGTTATTACAAAACAATATTAATACTCATAATATCCCTTCTTCCCAAGGTGTTTTTCCTCTTCAAACAAACGCTGTGTTAACATGTATGAACATGTTATAGTGCCGTTTTCGAGGGGGCACCCCCTTCCAGAAGTAAAAATATGATAAACCTCAAACACGTATGATACTATGGTTACCTTACGAAAGTCGCAATTACGATTCGTGTTCAAAATATAACATTGAATTTAAATTAAGTTGTTGCTCCATCATAAACTGACGTTTATGGACAGACAGACAGACAAGCCCTTTTTGCTTGGCACATGCAGGGTAAAAATTAGATAATGATTCGGTAATTATAGTAATTTTCTATTTTGGAAATCGTCCTTGCCTTTATTACCATGATTTTGTAAGTCCAACAGGATGGTGTAGAGGTAGCGCAGCACTTGATTTTGAGCTGTCTAGTCTGGGTTTGATTCCCATCCAGGCAATGAACTGTCGGATTGTCCGAGGTAGAGTGTTGCATCACCAAGTGCACCGTCAATCAGACAGACGTCAATCTGGATGTTCCATCTGCTAGCATTAGTTGGTGGAATTTAAAAAAGATCGCACGGTGCCTTTTTACGAAGAAGGGAGTCATTGCCGGCACCCTGAACAAATTACCTTCAGTCGGTCATTCCTGATCAACAGGTTCGTAGGCCTCAGTCACACTGGATCGTACGATTTCTGGATCGTGCGATTGATGGCAATCTGGCCGAGGTACGACCAATCGTCAATGTTTGCTACGCTCTCCATTTGCGATCGCAATTAGCGATTGGTCTTAGGGGTCATCATACGATTGGTGGTACGCGTGGTTGTGCGATCACCAACGATTGGAGAAGATCGATCGCAAGATCAATCGTAGGTAATCGTGCGAATAGTGGTGGCGATCAGCGACCAATCGTACGATCAATCGTGGCGACTTGCGACCGCTCGGACAATCAATCGTGGCGACCTGCGAATGCTCGCACTACCGATCGTGAGGTTGAACGACAGGTGGCACCACCAATCGTCAGGTGGCAGGACCAGTAGCACGACCAATCATGCGACTACTTGACACGCGATCATGCACAACTGGTGGTGCATCAATCGTGACAATCAATCGGTCGGACAATCAATCGTGGCGACCTGCGAACGCTCGCACTACCGATTGTGAGGTTGAACGACAGGTGGCACCACCAATCGTTAGGTGGCAGGACCAGTAGCACGACCAATCATGCGACTACTTGACACGCGATCATGCACAACTGGTGGTGCATCAAACGTGACAATCAATCGGTCGGACAATCAATCGTGGCGACCTGCGAACGCTCGCACTACCGATTGTGAGGTTGAACGACAGGTGGCACCACCAATCGTTAGGTGGCAGGACCAGTAGCACGACCAATCGTGCGACTACTTGACACGCGATCATGCACAACTGGTGGTGCGTCCATGCGCGACTGGTGGTACAACCTAGAGTCCCTGTATAAAGAGAGTTGCGCCATGCGCTGACCCGAGATTTCTGGTCACGTGATTTCGTGGCGCCATTTTGTGTCTAACTTCACCGTGCGTGAACGTCAGCTTGGTACGGGAATGTTGTTTATTGCCAAACAAAATGACTGGTTGTTCTGCTTTTGGTTGTTCAAACCAATCTGGGAAATATAAGATGTATAGATTTCCAAGTGATAAAGTCAGAAGACAAATTTGGGAAGCGAAAGTCAGACGAAAGAGCTGGAAAGCGATCGACTCCTCGAGACTCTGCCAGGTAGGCCCACGCCGCTTGATGATCGATGTTCAAAAGCAATTCTATCTGCTCGGTTTTTTTTTGGTTGTCTGTCCGTTGAAAACCCTTTTAAAGGGAAGTGATTTGTGTTTGTTTATAATCTTCAAGGAGCTGACCAAAAATGCATTTCCGTGGGAAGAACCCTGCTCAATTTTTTTCGGGTAGTCCTAGCGGACCGCATATTGTCATTGATTGATGAAATGTCTGGTCAGAGTGTTGTATTACGGGCAGAGTTTTCTTAAGGTCTGAATGTATGAATCATGTTCTGTACTGAATGTATGAACCAAGTTTTGTACTGAATGTTTACTGTGTTGGCCTCATCGTGTTCCTGGTGAAATTAAACAAGTTATGGTGAATACGACGTCTTATCTGTGCTTTTCCATATCTGTTCGACTAGACGAACCGTGCACACTGCAGGTATTTTTTAAAAGTTTTTTCTCTGTTTAATTACGCCTTGGCGCAGTCGAAAATTAAGTGTTAATTAAGTCGCCAGCTATGAAACATATTAATCGATCAGGCAATATCCATCAGAGTTCTGGGCAAGGGTGTAGTAATAAATGAACGTTTCAATCTTACTAGATGCCGATGACGTTTTCCTTATGTCAGAGACAGAAGCTGACTTGCAGCTTGTTAAATCATTACAATGGAAATTGAATATAAATGTCGATAAAACTAAAGTTGTACACTATAGAAATATGGCAATACCACGTACAGAATTTGTTTTAAGTGTGTTAGACTATATGTCGGCTGGAAGTCCTACACCGGAATTGCTCTCGGCACCCTTTAAAAAATATTGGATATGCCCACACTCCTTTCTAAAAGTTATTAAAATTCAGAGAACGACAGCATTGGTTTGTCTTACTTATAATGTTAGCTCTTATATGCAGTGTTGGCTTGTAATATGCATTGCCATACCACTTTTAATATCACCACACAGCTCTTTTTCACGGCAATAGCTGAGTTTTTGACAAAACAAATATCACCTGTATGTAATAATAAGACTAAATATGTGAAGTAAATTTTTTTTTAGCAGGTTTAGAATATATCACCCCATATCGCGAATGTACATGTATATCTAATCCGACACACTTAGACACAAAATGGCGTCCAAATTTGAGTTGACACAACTCTCTATATACAGGGACTCTAGTACAACCATGTAAGACTTGTCTGCGACCTCTTACGATTTGGAATCGCAGGTCAGAAGTTTTGAATATGACCATCGACCTTGCTGCGACTGATTTTGCTCTGGCGATCACCCACGACCTCTGCGACCAGTCGCGCGCTCTTTCTACGTTTTGCCCGCGATTCACAAAATTTTCGGTACCTGGTGGCAGGCCCGGTGTGACTGGGGCTTAAAAGGAGGGCAAGAGGGCAACTTTCTCTGGTCGACCCCACAAGAAGTTGGGAATAATTTGGATCATTAAATAAATAACTATTACAGTGATTTGTTGAAAGTGAAACACTAGCAATTTAAAGAAAGTTTAAAAACACGTGTTACTCGAATAATGTAACCAAAACACGAGCAATAAAGGTCATTTCTTAAATAACAACCAAATCAGGAGATGTCATCATGACAAGCAAGGCTTTCATGTAAAGGCGATGGGATACACACAAACCTACCTATCGTATGACAGGCAACATAGCTGCAAGTCTCTACTATGTACATTCGCGGACAGAGAAAAACATCATTCGGGCCAGGTTCCCACACAGTGGTTGTTTGAGAGGGCAAGTTCGAGACACAAAGAGTTGCCTGTATTGCTCGCACCCAGCCAGAACTCGCCACGGCCTTCCTTCCTGCCAGGCTCTGCTCATAGGGCCCAGCTGTTTGGTCAAGACGTGGGCCAACTCAGCCTTTGGCTGAGAATCACAGCGCCACACTTCCAGCTTCTCCAGCTGACTCCACCAAGCACGGACGCAAAAAAAAAGATCAGAGAAAAGGGACATCATTCTCGTCTGGACAAGGAGGTGGGGTGGTGATGTAATAAACCCAATTTGAACTTAAATACTTCCCGCAATTAAAGGTGCGGAATGGAATTTCAACTTAATATAATGAAGCGTTTCTTTAAAATTCTCAAAAGCTGCACTGAGCACCTGCATCCGTGCATCGTCCAACATCATTATTGCTCATTATATCGTTGTAAGATTGTACGGCATCCCACGATGCAGGCCGGGTGTATACCGAACTACACCCAAAAAAGAAGACTCACAAACACTAGTTCAATGCAAACTGAATGCAAAGAAAAACTAGAACAGCACTCGGTAGAGAGCATACCTTAACCAGGCTGATTTGTTTACGTTTTTGTAAAGGCCTGATCTGGATTCGGACCTGAACTAAAATAAAATCGGCAAGTTCTTACCACCTAACCAACCCTTGTTCTTGCCACCTAACCAACCCTTGTGCTTGCCACCTAACCAACCCTTGTGCTTGCCACCTAACCAACCCTTGTGCTTGCCACCTAACCAACCCTTGTGCTTGCCACCTAACCAACCCTTGTGCTTGCCACCTAACCAACACTTGTGCTTGCCACCTAACCAACCCCTGTGCTTGCCACCTAACCAACCCTTGTGCTTGCCACCTAACCAACCCTTGTGCTTGCCACCTAACCAACCCTTGTGCTTGCCACCTAACCAACCCTTGTGCTTGCCACCTAACCAACCCTTGTGCTTGCCACCTAACCAACCCTTGTGCTTGCCACCTAACCAACCCTTGTGCTTGCCACCTAACCAACCCTTGTGCTTGCCACCTAACCAACCCTTGTGCTTGCCACCTAACCAACCCTTGTGCTTGCCACCTAACCAACCCTTGTTCTTGCCACCTAACCAACCCTTGTTCTTGCCACCTAACCAACCCTTGTTCTTGCCACCTAACCAACCCTTGTTCTTGCCACCTAACCAACCCACCCACCTCGTTTTGTAATAACTCATCCATAACTTTTTGAGACATCAAAACAACTCAATGGTAAAGAATCGCTACATAAAATTAAAAAATTATCCTATCCGGATCCGGTACTTCATCAAAATCTAATAAATTCCTCCTTGTCAAATATCCAACCTGTCCGCCAGATTTAATCCTAATCCGTCCAAATTTTTTGGAGATATCCTCTTCATAAATAGACAGCCAGGTGTGAAAACATAACCTCTGTCCACCTTAGGTGGCGGACGTAACGAAGAAAAAGTTTCCCAAAATGAATTATTATAAAACAAATCTGCACAGGTGATTTAAATATATTTACTTTGTCAGAGCTGAAAAGTAGTTAAACTTTAAACTTTCTTAAACTTCCAGCCATAAATCTCCATGCAAGCTAATCCGAAGATGCGTTTACTTCAACATGAGTGTACAGCGCCAGAACCCAACCCACCACATATTCGCAGAATTGATCGCCACTGGCAAAAATAATAATTAAATAAAAACATCAGCCTACAAATTGGTTGGCCTGTTAGTATTCCCATCGCAATGTGGAACTAGACTTGCTGGTGAAGGCATCAGCGCAGAGCTAGAACAATGGGTGAAATGGACAAGCCGCTGGCTTAGGTATGTCAACAGCTGTAACCAGAAGCTGACGTGTCAAATGTTAACTTTTCCTCTTTTGCTCCGATAATGTGTTAACACCCAAAACCCCCAGCTTCTCCTCGATGCCCACGGTAGCTATCATACCTCAATTCCCATTTGAACCCCTGGCTGATGACATTTGAAACCAAGGTTCAAATAATGTGCACTGAATGTGTTTGGCCATTGGCCTCGTAATTCAGGTAAAAAGTACACCAATGTCTACTTTGTGTCTTTGTCTTGCACAGGCTCCTCCATGAGTCTGAAATAATTGTCAAAATAAAAAATAATGTCACATGTGAAGCTCCCGCGTCATCTGCTTAACCACCAGCACCTGGTTGTGCGGAGATGGAACACGGTGGATATCCCTCCATGGATAACCGTGCTTAAAGAAACTTGCTGCTGGCCAAAAGTGGCCAATGCTGTGGAAAACACTTTGCACTCTGAACGAGGTTTGAGCTCCATAGGTTGTTAATATCAGAGTGAATTCGATTTTTATCCCTCCAGGGATTCCCAATATTCCGAATCGGTTTCTGTGAGAAAGAGTGGCGGGAACAGAAGTGCTCGCAATCTTACAAAATATAAATAATTTAATGGGGGCACAGACCAGAATGAACACGGAACCACGCACAAAGACACAATAAATAGTCACAATATTTATATAGACAGCAAAGAAACTAACCCCCTATGGGCCCACACTCCACATAAACACAGAATTGGGTGAGATTATTGAAGCAGGCAGCAGGTCAAATGCCCAGGTTGGATGGCAGGATGTAGCACAGCTCATGTCGCAGCAGCAGAGACAGACCGAGCTCGATCTCGCCACGGTGGTCCAGGTATTTAACTACACAGGGGCCATGGAGAGAGGACCCACACACAAAAAAAGACCTCCTAGTGAATGCTGGGCCCATGTCTTCATATAACCTCCTTATCCTCAAGACGCCCATGTCTCTGCGTGCAGGGCGCCAAGCAACCAAGCACCGCATGCATGCATAGTGACAGCGTCTCACCCAAATCTCCACCAAAGTGCTGCCAGGCAGTACGGGCCAATGGTGGTCCTCCCTCCTGCTATGGTGCTGCTTCCTTCTCTTCCCCAAGTGCGTGAGGATGCGAGGGGGAGTGAAAGGTGTACTGCAGCATGGACTTGGGCAACACATGCAGTCTTTCTCTCACCTGGCTCCTGTCCGGTCAGATACGAGAGACATGTGACATGACAGGCTTAACCTCTCTGGCTAGTTATTAAAGGCTACAATATGCTGTCTCCCAGTAGCGGACAAACAAACGACTTATCCCTATCTTACTTAGCTACTTATCCCTATAAGGCATGCACAGAAATCCTAAAGTACTGTACGTGTTCCATGCATGGGGATGGATATACCTCAATTCTAATAATCGACCTCCCTCCAACACACCACTCTCTCCCCGATCAGGACACAACTTGAACTAGCCGAAGAGTTCTGCAAGAGCCCGGGGCACATTTACATAGGGAAGTAAAAGCCAATTTATTCATTTTGGAAGTCCAACAATGTACAATAACAAAAATCAGGATTATCAACAATACAAAATGCTGAACAATGTTATCACTATTCTGCAATTTAAAAATCCTTTGTGTAAATGTGCGTGTCACAAGGCTGTGGGATCAGTTAGAGGTATGTGCACTTGTCTCTGATGTGTCTCGCCTGGGTTGAAATCTTAACGCAGCTACAAACTCTCAAACTCTCGTACAGGTGTTCGGCATATATAGGGCGAGGCATCAATGTGTGTGTTGTCCATCGGAATAACACATCTCATGATGTCTTTCGCAAAAAGTAGGAAAGAAAAGTAGTTATCGCCAAAACTTTGAACAAATTCGACATTCCTGTCGCTTTCAGTCAAATGTCAGGCCTGGCCAGGTGGCTTGT
Organism: Myxine glutinosa; assembly: GCF_964187855.1. Classification (NCBI taxonomy): domain Eukaryota; kingdom Metazoa; phylum Chordata; class Myxini; order Myxiniformes; family Myxinidae; genus Myxine; species Myxine glutinosa. The sequence goes on along the minus strand of NC_136262.1, from coordinate 188,991,871 downwards.
GAAAGACAGGCCAAAAGCGATTCTTCCTGGAAGAAAGTGGTTATATTTGAAGGTCTTATAGAGGTAGTAGTTGTAGACACGTACACATTTCATACAAGCAATTGCTGCGAGATGGCGGAGGGTACTGCTATTTGCGACCATGTGATGAAACCATTTTGTCTGCTCTGACCTCCTTGGGAACAAAGTTTTGTAATCATTTATCGACAGCAAAACGTTTGAACATCGTAAGTATTTAGAAATGAAAATAAATAAATAATGAAAATAGAATGTCACTCGGTAGAGAGCATACCTCACATACCTCCCTCAGGCTTAACAGTTTACGTTTTGAATTCCACCAATAGGCCAGATCTAGATCCTGACCTGAACCAAAATCGAATCGGCTTGCTCTTATAAACTACCAACGCATCCACCAGGTTTCGTCCGAATCCGTCCATAATTTTTTGAGATATCCTGCTCACAGACAAACAGACCGTGGTGAAAACACAATCTCTGTCCACCTTCTGTAGCAGAGGTAAAAAAAAAAATGATAAAAATGCAATCCCCCCAGAAACATCCAAATACACAGTAGCTCAGAACAAAGATAGGACATAGCTCCTGGTTCAATTCCATCATGGCGAAAGGTCCAGCCGGGTCTGGCCCGAGCCAGCTGGGAAATTGCTTAAGAAGAAAAAAGGCGAAATAACTGTGGTCTTCAACCTCTACCATCTGGACATCGGTGGCATTGAAGAGTGCTTGCAGTGAGGCATCGCTCAGCATCCAATGGTCACGGAATGCATGTTCTGGGTTTCCGCCCTGGCCTGCAATTAAGCATCAGCGCTCATCGCAATCTTGCAGCAACGTCACGGCGACGGGCCTGCATCCAGATGAATCCACAAACTACTCCCCATGAGTAATGACAAAGGAAGCAAAAAAACTTCAGGAATTCACCGAAACTCTGCAACGTTTGTACATAAGATCCCCAAATAATAAATATACATGATGTGAGCAAGTTTGTTGTTTTAAACTGCCAGGAAATGGTCAAGATACAAGAAAGATATCATTGCCATCACGGTGTTGTGCCCGAGTGAAGCCACCAGCAGTAGTGCGGCATTCCTTTAACGCCGAGACAAGCTAGTGCAGGACTCCGTGTTAACACGGAGATGGTAAACTGCAGGAAAATATGCAACAAGACTGAACACCTTGATCTGTACTTGCATGTCGTCCTCAAACAAGCAACTTAACGACGAACCGCCTCCCGGAAAGCAAATTATTTATTTTCAATCGTACTTTTTATAGAAACTTCGCCAGGTTAAAAAACTTACGAGTTTGGTAAAGCAAACCAATCAAATCATGATCACGAATCTCATCTCAATGCGTTGAATTTTAAAAATGAAAAACAGTGAATTCGTCAATCCAACGCCGGTGTCATAAAGCAAGTCCACGGACGACAAGACGCAACTTCATGATGTCACAAGAATTTCGAATCAAGATCACGTTTGTTTAACAGATTTTCCCATGCCTCCTCCCCCCAAGCCCTCTCCCTCCCACAGATCTCCCGATGTCCCTGCTCTCAAATTTTGTACTTGTGTGCTTTCCTCTCTCTCCCCGTCTTGTCTCCCGCTCCCTTTATCTTATGTTTTATGTGTCAGTTTGTCTTTTTGTGATTAATGTTAGCTCTTAACGAGCCTCGATCTTGTATACAAAATAAAAAAGAAAGATCAAAACTGCAGAAATTGTGTAAAACAGGGAAAAAGTGCATGTAGTTGCAAAGTCTGGGAGAAAGGCTAATGGTCTGTTTGCTTCGTTCCATCACGAGGTACATAACTCCAGATGTCGGGGTTCTACGGTTACCCAAGCCACAGTCCTTGGGCACAGAGTTCTGCGTAGAGCTCGGCACAGCTGGGATGCTCGCCATAAGGGGGAAAAAAATTAAATAAAAACACTAGGTACTGCCAAAGGGAGTTGCAGGGAACCACAAGGCCATCAAGCTGTTCTCAAAGATCAACGGATGTATGGAAGTTTTGGCGACATTCCAGATCTGGACTCTAACCGTGTATCGATGTTAAGGTACACTCATAAAGCCGTTTTGACGGTCAGGCTTTGTTGCCATTAGCACGACACACAGCATATGGTGTTGAGGATCATGCGTTCAAACCTCAGACAAGGCGGCGGCAGACAGCTTTGAGGTCGTTCTTGAGCACAATGTGGGGGGAAAAGCTTTACTACGCTTGGCTATGCATCCGATTCCACAATGATAGAGATGTGTGTGTGCGTAAACTAGAAAACACATGGTAAGAGAAATATGGTGGAGAAGGGAATGGGGAGGATAAGAAATAGGAGGAAGGAAAAACATCTGAGCTGTGGACGTGAAGACAAGAACAAATTGATTGGTTTGTAACTAGCATTTTTATCAAAGATGGAGACCGGTAACGGAGCTCAGATTTTGCGTACTCACCTTTGAGCTGTCTAGACTGGGTTCGATTCCTGACCGGACTAAAACTGGCAACCCGGTGTTGCACGGGCACAATGTGGCAAGAACAAATTCGCCGTCCTTAGGATGGGACTTAAGCAGGATGTCCATTCTGCTAGAGCTATCTGGTGGAAATTAGAGATCCCTCTGAGTCTTTCACGAAGATTAGTCGATTGTCGCCGGTACTCTGGACAGATACAAATTCCTTCTTTGACCACTGGGAAGGCAATGGCAAACTATCCAGCAAATTCCCTTGCCCAGATATCTGATTTGGCAATCCCCAACACCTTGTAAAGGGTATGAGATTAATCCAATAAATCCAACCAAGAACTCACCGATTGATTGCAATTTTCTCATGAATATTTAATATTTATCCACCATTATGCCTTATTTATTGAACAATCAAGCTTATGTATTTATTTGATGAAGTAAGTAGGTCAATAAATTGCTGGATGGGGTATGGAGGGTGGAGAGTGGGGAGTGGGGACAAGGAGGGAGGGGAAGTTGAGTAGGTGTGGAGTGGCATGGTGGGAGTGATCTACCCCTACTTCTCCAAATTGAAGACATTTGAGCATTCCTAATTTGGACCTCAAATTTATGTTACCTCTAAAGTGAGTCATGAGTTTTGAGATATTTTTATGCCTCCGCCCCCGAAGGTGGCTGGAGGCATTATGTTTTCAGGTTGTTCGTCCATCCATCCATCTGTCCGTACAGGTTAAACCTCGTTTTTCTCAGCAACCACATGTCCGATTGAGACTAAACTTTCAGGGTAGGAGTGACACCCATGCAGAATGTTTTTTATGACAATTGTGACGTCATAGGTCAGTGGTATGGCAGCTATCTTCGATTAAACGCGATTAATTAAAAAATTATTTCTTGGAAACCGCTGAATGGAAAAATTTGAAACTTGGCACAATGTCAAGTACTTCCAATGGGAAACAAAAGGATGATAATGATGACATCAAAGGTGAAGTGGTATAACAGCCAAAAAGGTTTTAATCCAATTCCTTATCCTAAATATCTGAAATTGCATGCACATGTATGACCAATTTGTACCGAAATATTAAATGTATTATATCATAGGTCACATGGTTTGGCTGGCATATTGGATTTAACCTAATACCTCAAAAAAACATCTTCACCCAAACCACCAAATCGATTGACTCAAAACTTTATGTGTGTCATTGACAAGGCTTGTCGATTAAAAGATGATCATGAAAACATCATTGGTCACATGGTGTGGCAGCCATATTGGTTTGAAGGAAAATAGAAAATAATTATATCTCTGAAACCGCTTACCCTATCGATGCGAAATTTTACAAATATAATCTAATGCCATTGTTGCATATAGTTTGAAAATGATAATGTTGGTCACTTGGTTTGGCAGCCATCTTGGATAGGTCACGTGGTTTGGCAGTCATCTTGGATAGAAAAACGAATCTTATCCGATCAACACGAAACTTCATAAACGTGATCCCCTACTGATACATATGCAGAGTGTACATTTTAAAGGTCATATGTCATGTGATATGGCAGCCATATTAGCTTGAAAGCCGATACTTTAAAAAATCCCTTCTCTGAAACTGCTTTACCGATCGATGTGAAACCTGTCATGTCTGGTAAAAATGTGACGCTTGAAAACAGCTGAAGGGATTTAAATCAAACTTGTTTATTTTAAAGACAGTGAATGAGGGCATCTACCAGTTGTGGGACTATGTGGAGGCATATTGGCGACACAATCGCATTGTTCTAGTTTAACTATAAAAGTCCCTTTAAAGACCTGTGTAGTTGGTGACAGCTAAACTTCTTTGCCCAACTTTTGTACCATCTTGCCCATTTGTCGGACATCCAAGAAAGACCCCAGCTCACCAAAAACCTATCATGTACCAGGCAACAGTTTTCAAATAACAATACATAAAGCCTTGGAATGTCTGAAACATTCACCCAAAAAAAAAAAAAAAACTTTGGGAGGAAACATCTTTTCTTGTTTGCTTATGATACAGCTGGAGGATGAGATTAACTATATCTGAAATAGTTTACTACTGTACAGACATTTGATCATGAAATGGATGCGAGGGAAAGAGAGATAGAGAAAGTGAAAGCTGTAGAAAGATGGTAGTCCTCCAAGGAAGATGGCAACCCTCCAAGGAAGACCCAGCAATCCAAGAAAGATCCCAACACTCCAATAAAGATATCAGCACTCCAATAAAGATCCCAGAACTCCAATAAATATCCCAGGACTCCAATAAAGATCCCAGGACTCCAATAAAGATCCCAGGACTCCAACAAAGATCCCAGAACTCCAATAAAGATCCCAGCACTCCAATAAAGATCTCAGGACTCCAATAAAGATCCCAGCACTCCAATAAAGATCCCAGGACTCCAATAAAGATCCCAGCACTCCAATAAAGATCCCAGCACTCCAATAAAGATCTCAGCACTCCAATAAAGATCCCAGAACTCCAATAAAGATCCCAGCACTCCAATAAAGATCCCAGCACTCCAATAAAGATCCCAGCACTCCAATAAAGATCCCAGGACTCCAATAAAGATCCCAGGACTCCAATAAAGATCCCAGGACTCCAATAAAGATCCCAGGACTCCAATAAAGATCCCAGGACTCCAATAAAGATCCCAGGACTCAAATAAAGATCCCAGAACTCCAATAAAGATCCCAGCACTCCAATAAAGATCCCAGCACTCCGATAAAGATCCCAGCACTCCAATAAAGATCCCAGCACTCCGATAAAGATTACAGCACTCCAATAAAGATCCCAGCACTCCGATAAAGATTACAGCACTCAAATAAAGATCCCAGCACTCCAATAAAGATCCCAGCACTCCAATAAAGATCTCAGCACACCAATAAAGATCCCAGCACTCCAATAAAGACCCCAGCCTTTCAACAAAGACCCCAGCAATCAAAGAGAGATGACAGTCCCCCAAATAAAACAACAGCCCCCCCAAGGAAGAATACAGCCCCCCAAGGAAGACTGCAGTCCCCCAAGGAAGACGACAGTCCCCCAAGGAAGACAGAATATTACCAAAGAAGAAGGCAGACTCCCAAGGAAGAAGGCAGACTCCCAAGGAAGACCCCAGCCCTCCAATAAATACACCAACCCTTCATGAAAGACCCCAGACCTGCAATAAATATCCCAGCCCTTAAAGCTTTCTTCAGTGGGATTTTGTCCACAGCACGTTTACCTGACGCTGTCGAACAGGGACAAGGCAGGTGGGCCAGTAGGTACGACAGGACTTTGCTCACCATGACACCGTCAGCTCTGTGCACTGTGTTGGTATTGCAGCGCTCCTTGAGCTGTGCTCCCGCGCCGTATTCCTTGGAGCTGCTCCTCCTTCCAGCTCCCTCAAACTCACAAGTCGCGCCCTTGCTCTCAGAACCTTCCTCCGGCAGCTGCTCCCCCGCGCCTTCCCGGCTCCAGTGCGCACCTTCCCCGTGCCCGCGGAGTGATGTGGGGAGGGACGGGGAAAGGTGGGCGGGCGGTGAAGGTATGGGCGGGGTAGCCTGGTGTGTTGCTAATGGGAAGTACCGTAGAAGGTGCGGTTTCCAGAGCCGTTCCGCTGGGACGTGCTGTGTGCTTTCACGTGCCTGCCCGGCGTTCCCAAGGACGCCAAGAACTCCGCGAACGAGGCCATATGTTAGACTGGTCCAGTCCAGGACAAACTTTCAGCACCAGTGCGTCAGTACGTGTACAAAGCACCATTTGTATCTTAGGCTGGAAGCTCGGCTATGAGGTTCACAAAGTTCTAGGAGTATGACACAATGTCGTCTGCGAAACACAAACTTTGAACCTTTACTCTTAAATTCATACGAACTTCGAATTAGTAAGAAAAAAGAAGTGCGACAACTTATACACACGATATAATGAAAAATTAAATCAATAAGTACTTTTCATAAAACTTTGTGAACATGTCGTTCCGAGAACATTTTGAATTAATCATCCACCCATAAGTCACCTAACTGTATAAACCGGCATTATTGACTATTTTGGTCACACATGACCTCAAACTATATTAAGCGGGTCAAATGTCATGTTAAACGCAGGTGAGTGCATCTGGCACAGGGTTTAGATTGCGATTGCCAGTCAAAGAGGATTTCCAAAAGGGAATACCGAGACGTACCGAAGAGGTCATTTGGGCCATCACGCCTGTGTGGTATCCATAATCGGAGCACTAACAATTAACCTTTGTGTATATATATATATGACCTCTTTTAAACTAATTTAATATATGTGGTCCAAAGACCTACTCATAAGTTACATATCCCTAAAGCTGTAGACAAGATATCCGGCTTTCGACCCCCTCCAATTAAGGGTAGCGTGCTCCGCGATGCAGCACCCCATGGTGCTACCCAAGGTAGTTCAGCACAACATGTGGTGCGGTTATTATAGAGCTAGTCCTCTCACTCCTAAGATGGGAGTTTAGTGAACACCGTTAATGAGCACCATGTCAGGAAGCACAGTGAACTGCATTTGATAAGTGCAAGCTGCTCTACGCACATCAAACAGAACGCTCGACTCACCTCCTGCAACAGGTGATGCAAAGGCAGCATTGCAGGACAATAGGTAAGTGAAATTTTTTTTCTCACGCGGTTAGTCAATTGACGGTTCTCACAGTTTCATCCTGGATTGGAGGATGAAATCCGAGCAAAAACAACCGCATAACTTAATGGATTCCGTTCTTGCGTCGGTTTCACTTGAGGTGTAACGATGCGGTTTGAGGAATGCTCGTATGAGGAATGGCTCGGGATTCCAGGTCCATCCCTCCTCCCCCAAGGACCACGTGACACCCCATGAATATGTCAGCGTTGTTGCTCACACAAGGCATCCAGCACTACCCAAACAGCTGGAAGCAGCCTTCAGCAGGAAATTACATTTTTCCTTTTTAAAAGGAGCAAGTTGGGAAAATCATTTCCTTTTATGGACTGAGTTGAATATGCTGCTGTTATTGGTTGATTACTGCCATCTTATGTCGGTTAGTAGTCTTGATGGGTCAAGGAGATGAAAAAAGAGTAACATGCGTTCAAAAAAAAAAAAAGGAACAACCTTCTCTGCCTCTGAAGTGCTCATATCAGGTTACCTTGATACGTAGAGACGGCCACGTGTTCAGGTGAACAACCTGGGAAGGTGAATTCCTAATATAGTGAAAGACCTACTGCCCAGACATTAAACAGGGTAACCTGGTGAAAGGGAGTAACCAAGAAGGGCAAATCACTTGCTACCTGCAGTCTTGGCAGATATTGTAATTTGATTAGGATGCCGGCGATAACTCACCCACTCATCGTCAAACACACCGTGGGATCTTCGACGAAGACCGACGTTTGTGAATGCTGGCAGACGGGTCCTCCGATGTAAGGTCCTTCAAGTGATGGATGGCACACACACACCGATGAATCGCCCTGCATGCAAAACACCAGGATGGCAGTTTATAGCTAGGTGCAGATTTGAACCCAGGTTCATAGCCAGGTGCATATTTGAACCCAGGTTCATATGTAGGTGCAGATTTGAACCCAGGTTCATAGCCAGGTGCATATTTGAGCCCAGATTCATAGCTAGGTCCAGATTTGAACCCAGGTTCATACCTAGGTCCAGATTTGAACCCAGGTTCATACCTAGGTCCAGATTTGAACCCAGGTTCATAGCTAGGTCCAGATTTGAACCCAGGTTCATAGCTCGGTGCATATTTAAACCCAGATTCATAGCTAGGTCCAGATTTGAACCCAGGTTCATACCTAGGTCCAGATTTGAACCCAGGTTCATACCTAGGTCCAGATTTGAACCCAGGTTCATAGCTAGGTGAATATTTGAACACAGGTTCATAGCTAGGTGCATATTTGAACCCAGGTTCATAGCAAGGTGCAGATTTCAACCCAGGTTCATCGCTAGGTCCAGATTTGAACCCAGGTTAATAGCTTGGTCAAGATTTGAACCCAGGTTCATTGCTAGCTCCAGATTTGAACCCAGGTTAATAGCTTGGTCAAGATTTGAACCCAGGTTCATTGCTGGCTCCAGATTTGAACCCAGGTTAATAGCTTGGTCAAGATTTGAACCCTGGTTCATAGCTAGGTCCAGATTTGAACCCAGGTTCATAGCTCGGTCCAGATTTGCACCCAGGTTCATAGCTCGGTCCAGATTTGCACCCAGGTTCATAGCTAGGTGCAGATTTGAACCCAGGTTCATAGATAGGTGCAGACCTGAACGCAGGTTCATAGCTAGGTCCAGACCTGAACCCAGGTTCATAGCTAGGTCCAGATTTGAACCCAGGTTCATAGTTAGCTCCAGATTTGAACCCAGGTTCATACCTCGGTCCAGATTTGAACTCAGGTTCAGAGTTAGCTCCAGATTTGAACCCAGGTTCATACCTAGGTCCAGATTTGAACCCAGGTTCATAGCTCGGTCCAGATTTGAACGCAGGTTCATAGCTAGGTGCAGATTTGAACGCAGGTTCATAGCTAGGTCCAGATTTGAACCCAGGTTCATAGCTCGGTCCAGTTTTGAACGCAGGTTCATAGCTAGGTGCAGATTTGAACCGTTTCATAGCTAGGACCAGATTTGAACCCAGTTTCATAGCTAGGTCCAGATTTGAACGCAGGTTCATAGCTAGGTGCAGAATTGAACCCAGTTTCATAGATAGGACCAGATTTGAACCCAGTTTCATAGCTAGGTCCAGATTTGAACCCAGGTTCATAGCTAGGTCCAGATTTGAACCCAGGTTCATAGCTCGGTGCATATTTAAACCCAGATTCATAGCTAGGTCCAGATTTGAACCCAGGTTCATACCTAGGTCCAGATTTGAACCCAGGTTCATAGCTAGGTGAATATTTGAACCCAGGTTCATAGCTAGGTGCATATTTGAACTCAGGTTCATAGCAAGGTGCAGATTTCAACCCAGGTTCATCGCTAGGTCCAGATTTGAACCCAGGTTAATAGCTTGGTCAAGATTTGAACCCAGGTTCATTGCTAGCTCCAGATTTGAACCCAGGTTAATAGCTTGGTCAAGATTTGAACCCTGGTTCATGGCTAGGTCCAGATTTGAACCCAGGTTCATAGCTCGGTCCAGATTTGCACCCAGGTTCATAGCTCGGTCCAGATTTGCACCCAGGTTCATAGCTAGGTGCAGATTTGAACCCAGGTTCATAGATAGGTGCAGACCTGAACCCAGGTTCATAGCTAGGTCCAGACCTGAACCCAGGTTCATAGCTAGGTCCAGATTTGAACCGAGGTTCATTGCTAGCTCCAGATTTGAACCCAGGTTAATAGCTTGGTCAAGATTTGAACCCTGGTTCATAGCTAGGTCCAGATTTGAACCCAGGTTCATAGCTCGGTCCAGATTTGCACCCAGGTTCATAGCTCGGTCCAGATTTGCACCCAGGTTCATAGCTAGGTGCAGATTTGAACCCAGGTTCATAGATAGGTGCAGACCTGAACCCAGGTTCATAGCTAGGTCCAGACCTGAACCCAGGTTCATAGCTAGGTCCAGATTTGAACCCAGGTTCATAGTTAGCTCCAGATCTGAACCCAGGTTCATACCTCGGTCCAGATTTGAACCCAGGTTCATAGTTAGCTCCAGATTTGAACCCAGGTTCATAGCAAGGTGCAGATTTGAACCCAGGTTCATAGCTCGGTTCCAGATTTGAACGCAGGTTCATAGCTAGGTGCAGATTTGAACGCAGGTTCATAGCTAGTTCCAGATTTGAACCCAGGTTCATAGCTCGGTCCAGTTTTGAATGCAGGTTCATAGCTAGGTGCAGATTTGAACCCAGGTTCATAGCTAGGTGCATATTTGAACCCAGTTTCATAGCTAGGTCCAGATTTGAACGCAGGTTCATAGCTAGGTGCAGAATTGAACCCAGTTTCATAGATAGGACCAGATTTGAACCCAGTTTCATAGCTAGGTCCAGATTTGAATCCAGGATTGATAGCTCAATGGTGAGTGCGCGTACCTTCCAGCTATCCTGCCAGCCCATAGGTGTCGTATACATCATAATTCAATATCCATGAACCATTCCCTCCAAAATATTTATTTATTTCTTTTTACCGGGCATGCATATCATGGATATTGAATCATAATTCAATATCCATGAATTTACCTCAGCGCATTTCAGCGAGGAATATTATGCACGGAATCTGAGGCGGTGGCAGAGCAGCGTGCTGATTCGCTCAGAGCGATCACGTGATGTTCCTTGCCGCCATAAACTCACAGTTACGCGTTCGCACATAATTCAGAGCGAAAAGCGATTGCGTTTTTTCACATTTCAGCGAGGAACATTGCCATTCACACCACATAGGTTTTTACACACAAACTGTGTTTTATATATATAGATTTTTTTTCAGCGAGGAATATTATACACGGAATCTGAGGCGGTGGCAGAGCAGCGCGCTGATTCGCTCAGAACGATCACGTGATGTTCCTTGCCGCCATAAACTCACAGCAAGTAGCATAGATTTTAGCATGATTAGCATTTAGCATGATTTAGCATGACTTAGCATGATTTAGCATAGATAGCAGTGAAGGAGCTGCGCTCCAACGCGAGTCGAAAGAATTGACGCGACCAAAGACGGAATTTGTCCGAGTTGCTTTATTGAAACAAAACAGCTCAGGTATTCTGACAAGCCCGGTTTTCGGGCAACAATATATATACACATTTATGCCGGGGCGTTTGCCCGGGAAAACCGAGACCGGGCATGCCCGGGTGTCAAGGGCGAGTCCTGGAAAGGCGAGTCTGGACATGCCCGGGCGTCCTGGATGCGGCCTGGCAAGTCGAGGCTGGGCGTGCCCGAGCGCTCTGGGCGAGCCCTGGAAAGGCGAGAGCGGGCATGCCCGGACGCTCTGGGCGAGCCCTGGAAAGGCGAGTCTGGACATGCCTGGGCGTCCTGGAGACGGCCTGGCAAGTCGAGGCTGGGCGTGCCCGGGCGCTCTGGGCGAGCCCATGAAAGGCGAGAGCGGGCATGCCCGGGAAAGACGAGACCGGGCGTGCCCGGGAGGTTCGGGCGTGCCCGGGAACAGCGAGTCCGGGCATGCCCAGGAGAGGCGCGTCTGGGCCCGCCCGGACGAGCCCGGCATGGCGATCGCGCCCTGGCCGCGTCCTGGCAGGTGCAAGGCGATTGTGTACCTTCAGCGGGAACCGCTACACACGCCCCTACAGAATCGACCTGCACCGGCAGGGTCAATTTAAGGGGGGTCCGATGACCCGGCCGAAGCGACCCCTGGAGGGTCGTGGGGGGGGGGGGGGGGTCTGATCCGGTGGTGGGTGATCGAGCGGGGGGAACTGTGGACGGGGGGCGGCCTCGCCACGGAGGAAGGGCCAACCGTGGTCGTCGGTCGACGTCCACTTGCGCCGGTTTGAGGCGGTCCACAGAGATCCGGTCCGACCGGCCGCCGACGTCGACGACGAAGGACTTGTCGCCCCGTCGCAGGACCCGGAAGGGCCCGTCGTACGGCGGCCGGAGTGGCCCCCGGTGTGCGTCATGACGCACAAAGACGTACTCCGCTGTGCGAAGCGCCGGGGGGACGTAGGACTGGGGGCCACCGTGGCGGGACGTTGGCAAGGGGGCAAATCGCCGGGCGGCATCCTGGAGGTCCGAGCGCTGGTGTGCGGCGGACCAGGGACTGGTAGCGTCGGGCACGAACTCGCCCGGGACGCGGAGCGGCTGGCCGTAGACGAGCTCGGCGGCGGACGCCCGGAGGTCCTCCTTGGGGGCCGTGCGGAGGCCCAAAAGGACCCACAGCAGCCGGTCGGTCCAACCGTCGTCCTGAAGGCCGGCCATGAGTGCGGCCTTCATGGAGTGGTGAAACCGCTCGCACAACCCGTTGGCTTGGGGGTGGTAGGCCGTGGTGCGGTGCAGTGTGATCCCCAACGAGCGGGCGACTGCGCCCCAAAGTTCGGACGTGAACTGTGGGCCGCGGTCGGACGAGATGTCCGCCGGTGTGCCTAAGCACGCGACCCAGGTGGCAATGAACACCTGCACCACGTCGGCGGTGGTGGTGGAGGTGAGGGGCACGGCCTCCGGCCACCTGGTGGTCCTGTCCACCATGGTGAGCAGATGGGTGAACCCCCGCGATGGGGGCAGGGGACCCACCAGGTCCACGTGGACGTGGTCGAAACGCCGTGCAGGCACGGTGAAAGGTGCTAGCGGGGCCTGGGTGTGGCGGTGGACCTTGGCCCACTGGCAGGCCGTGCAGGCGTTGGCCCAGTCGCGGACATTCCGTCGAAGGCCGTGCCAGACGAAATGCGCCGACACCAGCTTCTGAGAAGCTTTCCGGCCTGGGTGAGAAAGGCCGTGGATGGAGGCGAAGATGCGGCGCTGCCAGGAAACGGGCATGATGGGGCGAGGCTGGCCCTGGGAGACGTCGCAGAGCAGGACGGTGCCCGCGAAGGGGATGTCAGCCAGGCGGAGACCCGTGTCCGCCGCCCGGAGGGCCTGCACCGAGGTGTCGGTGGTCTGGTCGGCCGCCATGAGCGCGAAGTCCACGCTGAGGTGGACCGCGTTTGCGCTGGCCCGAGAAAGACAGTCGGCCACGGCGTTGTCTTTGCCGGCGACGTGCCGGATGTCCGTGGTTAATTCCGACACGGCGGAGAGGTGGCGCTGCTGGCGGGCCGACCACGGCTCCGTGACTTTGGCCATTGCGTAGACCAACGGCTTGTGGTCGACGAAAGGAGTGAACGGGCGGCCCTCCAGGAGGTGTCGGAAATGGCGAACGGCCAGGAATAGACCGAGCAGCTCGCGGTCGAACGTGCTGTATTTTAACTCGTTCGGCCGGAGCTGACGGCTGAAAAAAGCGAGTGGCTGCCAAACCCCGTCCACCCATTGTTCATGGACGGCGCCCACGGTGTAGTTGGAGGCGTCCGTAGTGAGGGCGATGGGCGCGTTGAGCACCGGGTGAGCCAGCAGCGTTGCATCGGTGAGGGACCGTTTTGCGCTCGCGAAGGCCGCGTCCATGGCCGCGGACCAAACGATGTCATGCTTGGCCGGCTTGCCCCGGAGGGCCTCGTAAAGGGGCCGCATGAGCTGAGCAGCGCGGGGCACGAATCGGTGATAAAAATTCACCATGCCGAGGAACTCTTGTAAGGCCTTGATGGAACGGGGACGCGGGAACGTGGTGATGGCCTCGACCTTGGTCGGGAGCGGCACGGGCCCGGTCTTGGTGATGCGGTGGCCCAAAAAGTCAACGGTCGTCGTGCCGAAGTGGCATTTGGCCGGGTTGACAATTAAGCCGTGCTCGCTGAGGCGACCGAACAGTGTTCGGAGGTGGAGGAGGTGCTCGGCGCGGGACGTGCTGGCGACGAGGATGTCGTCCAGATAGACGAAAAGAAATGGCAGGTCGCGCAGCACGCCGTCCATTAAGCGCTGGAATGCCTGGGCCGCGTTCTTGAGGCCAAACGGCATCCTCAAAAATTCGAACAGGCCGAACGTCGTGATGACGGCCGTCATTCGGGACGTCGGCCGCCCGGACAGGTACCTGGTGGTATCCCCGTATCAGGTCAATTTTGGAAAATATGACCCGTCCCGCCAAACGGGCGGAAAAGTCCTGGATGTGCGGGATCGGGTACCTGTCGGGGGTGGTAGCGTCGTTGAGGCGGTGGTAGTCGCCACACGGGCGCCATCCGCCCCCCGGCTTTGGCACGATGTGCAGTGGTGAGGCCCACGCGCTATTGGAGCGCCGCACGATGCCGAGGTGCTCCAACGCATCGAACTCGGCCTTTGCCACGGCGAGCTTGGCCGGGTCGAGGCGGCGGGCCCTGGCGTAGACCGGCGGGCCCGTAGTGGGTATGTGGTGCTCGATCCCATGCCGCACTGTGACGGCCGAAAACGTCGGCCGCGTGAGGGCCGGGAATTCCGCGAGCAGGCGAGCGAACTCGTTCGCCGTCGGGAGGGCGCACGCCAGTTCGGTCGGCGTGGAGCTGCTCATCGTGCACGCCAGGGAGCTGAAGGTCTCCGCGTTGACAAGGCGACGACGTTTGGCATCGACCAGCAGCCCGTGCGCGCAGAGGAAGTCGGCGCCCAGCAAAGCCATGGGGACGCAGGCAGTCACAAAGGTCCACTGAAAGCGCTGGCTGCCGAAGCAGAGGGTGACGTCGCGTGGGCCGAAAGTGCGTATGGCCAAGCCATTAGCAGCGACCAAAGAGGGGCCGCAAACGGCGTCCCGCCTGTCCTGCTCAGAGGCGGGTATGACGCTCAGTTGGGCGCCGGTGTCACAAAGGAAACGCCGCCCGGACTCTTTGTCCCGAATAAAAAGCAAGTTGCCCGAGTGGCTGGCGCTCATGGCTGGGAATGAACGCTGGCCCGGCCGTTTCCCGACTTGCCGAAAGTGCACGGGGGTCGGCACGTCCGAGCCTTGGGTCCGAACCTGGCGTGGTAATAACACCACGCCTGGTCAGGTGGAAGCCCCGGCCGTTGTGTCGGAAGCGGTCGGCGCGGCGTGGCGGCAGCCAGTTGCACCGGCAGTTCGGCCTCCAACCGCGCAGGGCGCTCGGGCGTCGCCTCAGATGGCGGCAGGCTCCAGGTAGCCGCGCCGATGTGTTGGCCCGCCGAGGAGATCTTATCGGCTCCCCTGGCGAGGGCGCGGGGATCGGTGATCGACATGCCAGCCAGGGCGAGGCGTACCGGGTGAGGCAGCTGGCGAAGGAACAGCTCGCGGAACAGAAAATCCGGAGAGTGCTCACCGAGCAACGAGAGCATATAGTCCATGCGCTCGGAAGGGCGCGTGTCGCCGAGCTCGGGCAGGTCGAGCAGGCGCCGTGCGCGTGCCGCTGGTGAGAGGGCGAAAGCGTCGAGGAGGAGCGTCTTCAGCACGTCATACTTGTCGGCAGCCGGCGGGTGCTCGAGGAGGCTCAGGGTGCGGGCCGCGGTGGCGGAACCGAGCGCTGCCACGACGTGGTGGAAGCAGGTGTCGTCCGCAGTGATGCCTCGCAGGGCGAACTGGGAGTCCGCCTGGGCGAACCAAACAGCCGCGTGAGCCTCCCAGAAGGTAGGCAGTTTAAGAGTCACTGCCGTGTCCATGTCGGTAGGTCACCAGTGAAGGAGCTGCGCTCCAACGCGAGTCGAAAGAATTGACGCGACCAAAGACGGAATTCGTCCGAGTTGCTTTATTGAAACAAAACAGCTCAGGTATTCTGACAAGCCCGTTTTTCGGGCAGCAATATATATACACATTTATGCCGGGGCGTTTGCCCGGGAAAACCGAGACCGGGCATGCCCGGGTGTCAAGGGCGAGTCCTGGAAAGGCGAGTCTGGACATGCCCGGGCGTCCTGGACGCGGCCTGGCAAGTCGAGGCTGGGCGTGCCCGAGCGCTCTGGGCAAGCCCTGGAAAGGCGAGAGCGGGCATGCCCGGACGCTCTGGGCGAGCCCTGGAAAGGCGAGTCTGGACATGCCCGGGCGTCCTGGACGCGGCCTGGCAAGTCGAGGCTGGGCGTGCCCGGGCGCTCTGGGCGAGCCCTGGAAAGGCGAGAGCGGGCATGCCCGGGAAAGACGAGACCGGGCGTGCCCGGGAGGTTCGGGTGTGCCCGGGAACAGCGAGTCCGGGCATGCCCAGGAGAGGCGCGTCTGGGCCCATCCGGACGAGCCCGGCATGGCGATCGCGCCCTGGCCACGTCCTGGCAGGTGCTAGGCAATTGTGTACCTTCAGCGGGAACTGCTACAGTAGCATGTTTCACATAGATTTTTTTCAGCGAGGAATATTATCTCCCCTCCTCCCCATTCCCCTCCCCTTCCCCCTCCCCCTCCCTTTCCCCCTACTCCTCCCTTTCCCCCACACCCCTTTCCCTTCCCCCTCCCCTCCCCCTCCCTTCCCCCCTCCCCTCCCCCTCCCCTCCCCATCCCTTCCCCCTCCATTTCCCCCCTCCCTCTCCCCCTCCCCCTCCCCCCTCTCCTCCCCTCCCCTCCCCTCCCCCTCCTCTTGCCCCACCCCTCCCCTCCCCTCCCCCCTCCCCTCCCCCATCCAGCCTCCCCTTTCCCCCCTTCCCCTCCCCCCTCCTCTTCCCCCCTTCCCCTTCCCCCTCCCTCCACCCTACCCCTCCCTTCCCCCTACACCCTACCCCCTCCCCTTTCCCCCTCCCATTCCCCCCTTACCCTCCCCCTTCCACCCTTACCCTCCCCCTCCTCCCCCCTCCCCCTCCTTTTCCCTCCCTCCTCCCTCCCCTCCCCCCTCTTCTCCTCTCCTCCCCTCCCCCCCATTCCCATCCCCTCCCCTTCCCCCTTCCCCTCCCCTTCCCCCTCCCTCTCCCCTCCCCCGCCCGGCAATGCCGGTACTGGAGGGCGTCACAGGATCGGTGAGTCTCCAAAATCTGCTTCGTGCTGTTGCGAAGATGCAGGACGATGTCGCGATTGTTGTGCTGCTCTCCGACCATGAGAACTGCAACGTCATTGTTGACTGGCCCTCCCCTTCCCTTCCCCCCACCCCCACCCCTCCCCACCCCTCCCCACCCCTCCCCACCCCTCCCCCCTCCTCCTCACCCTCCCCCCTCCCCCTCCCCCTTCCCCCCTTCCCCTTCCCCTCCCCTCCCCCTCTTCTCCCCTCCCCCCTCTTCTCTCCTCCCCCCCTCTTCTCCCCTCCCCTCCCCCCTCTCCTCCCCTCCCCCCCGTTCCCCTCCCCTCCCCTCCCCCCCGTTCTCCTCCCCTCCCCTCCCCCGCCCGGCAATGCCGGGTACTTCTGCTAGTACCCGGCATTGAAAGAAGGAAGGGGGAGGGGGAGGGGGAGGGGGGAAGGGGTATGGGGAGGGGGAAAAGGGAGGGGGAAAAGGGAGGGGGAGGGGGAAAAGGGAGGGGGAGGGTGAGGGGAGAAGGGGAGGGGGTAGGGTGGAGGGGGAGTGAGGGGGAGGGGAGGATGGAGGGGGGAGGGGGAAGGGGGAGGGCCAGTCAACAATGACGTTGCAGTTCTCATGGTCGGAGAGCAGCACAACAATCGCGACATCTTCCTGCATCTTCGCAACAGCACGAAGCGGATTTGGAGACTCACCGATCCTGTGACGCCCTCCAGTACCGGCGTTGCCGGGCGGGGGAAGGGAGACCCGTACATTACACACATTACAACATTACACACACACAAACTGTGTTTTATGTTCAATGGTCTGGCGGCGGGGATGGAACATCACGTGATCGCTCTGAGCGAATCAGCGCGCTGCTCTGCCACCAGGTCAGATTCCGTATATAATATTCCTCGCTGAAATGCGCTGAGGTAAATATGAATAAAAAATATGGATCTCGTCAAATATTTTTAGGTCGGCCATGTCCTTCCCAGGCTCAATGGCCATGTCTGTGCCAAATATCAAGTACGTGAGCCTCTCCGTTTCGGAGCCTATCGGTAACATTACACACACACAAACTGTGTTTTATATATGTAGATAAAACCAAAGTATTCCAACTCCACTTTACATACAAATCACAACCTCATTTCCAATGCATTTGCACAAAACACCCCCCATGCCCGATAACTCTTCAAACACAAGAAGGTTCCCCATGTTTACATGATAAGCATGTTCGAGCTTTATACGTGCTGACACCATCCCTATGGAACAAAAAAGTGCATTTTCATTTTTTCCACTACCTAATCTGGCTTTTCTGGTTTTATAAATTACAAGCTTAGCAATTCCAAGCAAAAAATTCAAAAGCAAAATCACAGAGTTTTTCCTAGTATTACATGCAAGTCCGTAAACAAAGACTGTAACAGAAAAAAGCAATTTTGAATTTACAAAAGATTCGGCTCAGATACAGAAACAGAGATGACAATCTCTTGCACTCAATAAACGCATGATACAAATGTTCAACATTAGCACAAAAAGGACATAAATTAGACACAGCAGGGTTAAACTTCTGAACTAACACCTGTGTGGCCAGGACGTGATGGATCAGTCTCCAATTTAGGTCTTCTGTACGTCTGACGTCTGACTAGGACACCTGTACATTTCATCCCAATTTGGAGTGAGAAAAGCTCCTGCAGGTAAAAGCTCTTTCCACTGGTTTCTTAATGGTGCCGCACAGCCCGGTAAGCACACCTCTAGACAAATTCTGTAATTGCCCTTTTCTCCATGATGTGGAACACATCGGATTCTTCGCTGTCAGAGGAAAACACACCAAGTTGTTCTTGGGCAGTGACTGAGAGTTCAGGGAAGGTTAAACGAAAATCTACTTCCTCATTTACCCCATTCCACCAAATATTTAAATCTAAAAAAGTCTGGGATACAATCTTTATGACCCTGCTCACTATTCTAATTGAACGCAAGCCAATATTTCGAGAAAAAGCGCTGGCAGACAACCATCGCTTCAAGGATAGCTCCATAAGATCTCGCACTTTATTAATCCCATTGTTCATAAAATGTTCCATAAAAGCTCGGCTGGTAGATATTTCAGCGAATAGTGAGTTTTGGAACAATGGCTCATGCACAAACCTCCTGGGATCATGAGAGATCTCCAACCGCTGCACTCCTAGAGCTTGCCAGGCATTCAGGAGAGACCGATGAAATGCATGGAGCCGAGCTCTATCGACCTGCTTCAAGCCCAGAAGGAAAAGTTCCCGGTCATAGTCCATTCCGCCTACTTGCCTGAGCAAGGTATTCGTGAGAAGACGCCAGGGCACAACCTCGCTGTACAGCAGACGTTTTATTGTCATTAGCCGAAAAGCCATTATTCGACTAGGGATGTGCACCAGGTTTTGACCACCTGAATTACGTGGTCTGCACAACACATCTGGCTTAAGCCAGTGGTGGCCTCCCCAGAAAAAGTCAACTGGACCCCTCTGAATGTTGGTGATCAGAGCTTGAGGAGGCTGGAGTGCTATGATCTTATGCCATACGATTGGAAGCACCAGGTTGTTTATTATCGTTACCCATGCCTTAAGTGACAAGATATGGAGCATCCCCTTCCACTTTGATAGTGTCTGCTTAATGTTATCTGGGAAACCATCCCAGTTTTTCTTCATATAGCTTGTAGTTCTCAAATGGATGCCTACGTATTTAAACCCATCCGTTTTCCATAACATTCCTCGTGGAAGAGTTGGGGGAACCGTATGTGAAGCCTGTGATGCAGATAGGGTATCTGGGTACAGAGAAAGAGCTACGCTCTTGTTCCAATTTACTCTTGCTGATGAAGCAAGTTCAAATTTGGCAAAAACACCGGGATAGCTCAAAAACATCTTCCTGGTTTTTAACCACAACACACAGGTCGTCTGCATATGCTGACGTAACAATTTTGGAATTGTTTGAAAAGGACAAACCAGATAAGGTGGTACGAAGGAGAGCCAGTAAGGGTTCGATGGACAGTGTGTACAACATGCCTGACAGTGGACAGCCCTGACGGATGCCGCACTGAAAGGGGAAAAGATGACACAGACTGTTATTTACTTTTAGCAGGCATGATACATTGTTATATAAAAGTTTTATGCAAAAAATAAATTTTTCTCCAAATCCTGCTTTCGTAAGAACTGCACCACACTGTCAAAAGCTTTCTCCTGATCAAGGAGTAATAACCCAAAAGCATGCGACGCAGTTAGACCGATAGTAATCAAGTCTCTAACCAAGAAAATACTGTCATACATGGATCGTTCAGGTATGCAATACGTTTGGCCATTCCCAACTAAGAAAGAGATGACCTTTTTAAGACGCATTGCAAGCATTTTTGACACAATCTTATACTGGCGACTGACGTATTTAACAATGACACAGGCCGCCAGTTTGTAATCTGCTGCAAATCCCCTTTTTTGGGAAGAAGGCATAAGACAGCTCTTCTGCAGCTCAGGCGCAATTCCCCCTGATTTAGGCTCTCGTGAAAAATCTCAATTAGAGCAGGACCTAGAACACTCCAAAAAAACTTTGTAAAATTCAGCAGGAAGTCCGTCAATTCCGGGGGCCTTGCTGTCTTCGAGTTGTTTCACTGCTGTAGTGAGCTCCTCCAGAGAAATGTCACATTCCAGTTGGAGTTGCTGCTCTTCAGAAAGAGATGGGAGAAGTTCAATCATCTCATTTGCCGTTGTTTTATCCACCGTTCTTGGAGTAAACAAGTTTGAGTAAAACTCTTGCAGTGAATGTTTAATGTCACTCTGGCAAGTCAGAACACCGTCGGAAGAGCACAGACTCTGAATCTGCCGAGAAGTGTTGGCAGCCTTCTGCATTTTGAAGAAATCTTTGTTTGGAGTCTCGAGGTGTATTCTGCTCATCCGCAGGTGAATCATTGCTCCAGCCGCACGCTCTTTGACCAGTTCGGCCAGCAGGGTCTTTGTTTCTATCAGCTGCTGATATTGGTCACTTCCCCAAGATGTTCCAGCTTCTTGTTCATATTTAAGTACATCTGCTTTTAGAGCACTTATCAACCCAGACGTATTACTGGTGGCATACGAGCAATATTGTTGGCAGAAAATCCCTGAATTTGTGATTTGGTACAATCCCACCACTGTCGCATATTGACAAAGGAAAACTTTTTATTTTCTAATCCTTCCCATACCAGTCTGAAGGCATTTTAAAAATGTTCATCTTGTAGCAATTTCACATTGAAATTCCAGTGTACACTCTTACAGCAATGATAGGGTAACATACATTCCATTGCAATCATATGGTGATCAGAAAAGCCAGATGGAGTTATACATGTTCTCTTAATCAGATTCACCATTCCTTGGTTCACGTACAATCTGTCCAGTCGACACATGGTTAACTGTTTTTTTGCACAGCACACCCATGTATATTGACGGGTGTTTGGATTTTCGCCATACATCTCTAAGTTTGTATTTTTTCACAAGTTGTGCCAAGGACTTTGCACTGAGTGGATGTGGCTCAGGAGTGTTCCTGTCCAGTCGAGGGTTGACTGTGACGAGGAACCCAGCGAAAACTTTCTTTGCCGGCCAACTTGGATAAACAAACCAGATAACTCACCCCCCCCCCCCCCCCAAATCATCCGTTCCCCCCAGGCACAGTCATCACTTAAAAATAAAGCAAAAATATTTCACCCAATCCCCTAGATTAATTCCCTCTGGACCAAGCGTCAACCACTTCTAGTTTATCTTGAATGATGGTTAAGAGGTGGTGACCAAAGCCCCAAAGTTAAACCTCTCGATAGCACTTTTTCGGGAGGCCCAGCTGAGTATTCCCTACATGGACGCCTTAAGGAATGTGGAGTTCACGGTTAGTCCGGGGAGGAAAGTTCATTACATGGACGCCTTTAAGAACGTGGAGTTCACGGTTAGTCCGTGCAGGAAAGTTCACTACCTGGACGCCTTTAAGAACGTGGCGTTCACGGTTAGTCCGTGTAGGAGCCCCGGCTCGGCGGCTCCACCGTGTATAGTGCTTCAACTTCTCCAGACTCCTAACAGTTACGGTGGGACCCCTTGTCCCAGCCTTTACCTGACTGGCGGTCTCCTTCCCGGCCAGTGCTCTGACATTCATTCTTTCGGGAGGTGCTGTAACTCTGGGAGCCTCCATAGTAATATCGGCTGCTGCCAACACCAAAACTACCGCCAAGTGGTCCTCTTCTGTAGACCTCTCGACGCCTACGAAATGCCTTCCCTACTGTTATGGTCCGACCTTCCAAATCCTTACCATTCCAATTCTTCTCTGCCTCCCTGGCGTCTCTTGTGCTTGCAAACGTGACAAAGCCGAACCCTCTTGACCATTGCGTTTCCCTGTCTTTTACCACCCGCACTTCCACCAGCGGCCCATATCTGTTGAAGACAGAGGTCAGAACTTCTTCCTCTGTGTTGAAGTTCAGTCCCCCTACAAATAACTTGGAACTTTTGTCGCCATTCCGAGCTGGTGTGGTGTTATTTCCCCTGCGGGGCTCTTTAACCCCCCCTCGGGTTACCATAAATTTGCCCCCCGGCCAAATCATTCCCGAGAACCACAGATACACCCTCTACAGGAAGCGTGGCTTGTAAACTGACGGTGACCGGTCCTGACACCAAATCGGATTCCAAATGGATGACATGAAGTGGGGCACGAACACAGTCACCGATCCCTTGTAACCGAACACTATCACCAGTTGCGGTACTCTTTGACAATGGCAAAATGCCTTCAAGCATTAAGGATTGATGGGCTCCTGTGTCCCTCAAAACCCTAACCGGTCTTGGGTTAATCAAGTCTCCCTTGAGTGAGACCAACCCCTCATAAATAAATGGTTGGTAACTCTTCTGTGGGTGATTTCTTACGCTTGCCATCGCATTCGGAGTGGTAATAGTCAGACTCCGCTCTGGGTTTTCCCTTTTCATGAGGTAACAACTGGACATCAAGTGTCCAGGTTTCTTGCAAAAAGCGCAAGTAGGCCCGGAGGAAAAAGTCGTGGTCTGCCTCGGGCCCCCCGAAAAATAAGTTTGTCTTGGGCCCGTAGCCCCCTGATTTCGAACCGTTCGGGTATCAGCGTTGTCCCCATAATCATCTCGAGGCCGCCGCCATGTATGGTCGTTCTCCGCACCTGCTGTTCCCCACCTCCCCTGCGGAGATCTAGGCGAGGAGTTAGGTTCGTGGACCCCTATTCGGTGGGTTAAGGCATAATCATCTGCCATGGTGGCTGCGTCCCACAACTTCGGTACTTTCTTTTCCTGCAGGTACACTTTGATGTCCTCGTGGACACACTGTTGAAATTCCTCCACCAGCATCAGGTCACGCAATGCTTCGAAGTCATTCCCGACTCCTTTTGACTCACACCACCGATCAAACATGTTTTCTTTCACTCTAGCAAACTCCACATGGGTCTCACTCTTCCTCTTCCTGGCATTCCTGAATTTTTGCCGGTAAGCTTCCAGAACCAACTCATAGGCTTTGAGGATGTGCTTCTTCAATACCTCATAATCTGCACATTGGTCCATTGGTAGCGCCAAATAAATCTCTTGAGCTTTACCCACCAGCACACTTTGCACTAGTATGGTCTAGGCCTCCTCTGGCCAGTTTAACTGTCGAGCCACTTTCTCAAAGTGTGGAAAAAATTTTGCGACTTCCTTTTCACTGAAGGGTGGAACCAGCCTCACATGTCTGCCCACATCCCAGGTGTTCTGGCTAGGTGTCGACCCCGTCAGCAAGGGTGGTACCTCTCCCCGTTCTCTCATTAAATCCAGCTCCTTGAATTTAATCTCTTGCTGAAGCGCCAGATCACGTTCCTTCAACTCCCTTTCGGCTTTTCTCTCCTCTGCTTCGAGTTCCCTGGCAGCTCTCCTCTCCTCTGCTTTTCTCCCTTCTAACCTTTCCTGGAGTTCTCGTTCCACTCTCCTTTCCTCTGCTTGTTTCTCTTCTCTCCTCTCTTCTGCTTTCCTTTCTTCTTCTGCTCTTTCCTTTTCTGCTTTCCTTTCTTCTTCTGCTAACCTTTCCTGGAGTTCTCGTTCCACTCTCCTTTCCTCTGCTTGTTTCTCTTCTCTCCTCTCTTCTGCTTTCCTTTCTTCTTCTGCTCTTTCCTTTTCTGCTTTCCTTTCTTCTTATTTTAACCTTTCCTGGAGTTCTCGTTCCACTCTCCTTTCCTCTGCTTGTTTCTCTTCTCTCCTCTCTTCTGCTCTTTCCTTTTCTGCTTTCCTTTCTTCTTCTGCTCTTTCCTTTTCTGCTTTCCTTTCTTCTTCTTTGATCCATTCCTGGCTCCGTAATTGCAACTCCAGTTTCCGGAGCTCAACGTCTTCTGGTTCTTCGGGTAGCCACTGCCAGGCTAACTCATCCCATGTTCCTAATCCCACCATAGATTGTATCACCGTGGTCTGCAACTCTGCCTTCCTCAAATTAGTTCGGACCTCCAAGTTAAAATGTTTGGCCAATTTCAAGAGGTCCGACTTTAGTAACGCTCGGAACTGTGCCTCACTCGGGGTTACCGCAAAGTTCTGTGCCACAAACGCCATGGTGACTATCGTTAACACCTGTTAACCTTCACCCAAGACTTTACCACAATTTCTCAAAAATTTACCAATTAATAATTAATTAATTAATTTTAATTAATAAAAATTATTATTTTATTATGTTATACAATTTTATATCCCGGACGAGCCCCCAATTCTGTTACGTGGTCCTCCTGGTAACTACCTGGTCTTGGTGACCCCCGGACCGTGAGAGGAACTCCGCCAGAAAGATCAATGATTTATACGCTTTCGTAACGCAATCAATATGAATTCCAGTCAATAAGAAACCCCACACCAAGGATCCGGAATAACCAATAATATTTTCCCCGAGCAATCAACAATCAACAACCATCAACAACCATCAACAATCAACAATCAATCACCAATATTATTAATATGGCCATCTTATATATGTGTGTCCCCTTTCCCCACTCCCGACCCCTTGGGTACTCACGACCCCTTTTGGTCTCTGTCCCTCACAATGTCTCTGGGCCCCTCCTGACCAAGATGAAGGTTGGCTTCTCCGCACACGGGCGGTTGAACGAACCCCTGGCTGACGTGCTCCCAAACGTGCACGTCACGTACCGGGAACAACGGTTGCAGCGCACACCTCCTTGCCAAGCAAAGCGGGCAAAGCAACGCGCGGCTTGTCCAGCGTGCGAGGCCCAAGGTGCGACCCGTACACGTCCTTGTAGACGGTGAGGCGAACTGTGCCGGACGCTTGGTTCCG
The DNA here is from genome assembly GCF_964187855.1 of Myxine glutinosa. Lineage (NCBI taxonomy): Eukaryota > Metazoa > Chordata > Myxini > Myxiniformes > Myxinidae > Myxine > Myxine glutinosa. The sequence continues at coordinate 188,966,887 of NC_136262.1, read as the reverse complement.
TGCACGAACCCACGGCAACTTGATGTGTCAAGGGGTAATTACCCTGCGCAGGTAACTCCTTTCGCCAGACGGGCTTTCCAACGCAGCGTCAAACGCTGCTCAATATCGATACCCTCGCCTCGGAGCTCGGCGAGGAAGAGGAAGAAGATCGTCGCTTCTCCAGGACCTCGTGTCTTTTTCCTTCCGTTTCTGGTCTCCTTTTTCCCAGAAGGGCTCCTGACCCTTTAATCACAACAACCTTTAATCGACTACACATTGATAAGCAAAGAGCTGAATAGTAATTCACAGGAATTCGTAACACTTGTAACATGAAAATATCAATATTTTCTTTCTCAAATAGTTGTAACACCTCCAGACGCCGCATACAGCTGCGGCCTCCATTTATGTTGAGAGACGTTACCTTCATTTATTCTTTATTAATTTTCCTCCTCTTGGAGTTATTTTCCTGCCTTAGTGGCACACTTCCTCAACCGCTGAAATTGAGGTTCTGAGATCCGAACTTGCTGGGGTTCACGAATCATGTTTCTAGTAGTTTTTAGAAAAGCATGTAGGTTTGGGAAATAATCCTGAATTCTGACATTCCTTTTCCTGAAGGATTCATCGAGGAATTTTATAATTTCATCTTCTGTAACTACAGTGTCCCCATCCTCATCCTTTTGGGCACAAAACCCACTACCTGATGGGGTAGAGTAGGGTTCATCAAGATCAAACGCATCATCTTTGTCATTCTCTTCCTGATGCAAACTTATTTCTGAGGCACAAATCTCCCCAGGATCAGAAACATGGATATCGTTTTCATTCCTGTGTAGCTGCTCATCGTCACATGCAGCTTCCTTCTTATCATCCCTTTTGTTTTGTTTGAAACGTACAGGTTTCCTCTGAGGGGCTGTCCGACTTATCTGTTCTGTCATTACGCCCGGCCATCCCTGCATCCACCTCTGTGACCATTACATGAATGTCATGTAAGACATCAGGGTTATCAATATCACCACTTGTGTCCTCCTGAGAGGTGCGAGGATTCTCGATGTCTATATCACACTCAGAACCCTCAAACAGTTCGGCAAGTGGTGCAAACGAATTGCTTAGATTTAAACCCGGTTCCGGTTCAGTTTGCAATCCCAAACAGGGATTCTCTACACAAGCTCCATCTTGCAAGCTCGGCGACACATTTGACACAACCAGTACCTTACTTTGCACTGTGCTTGCATCCTTCACGACGGGACATGAACAAAAAATATGTTATCATACATAGATCTACCTGGAATACAATAACTCTGATCAGGGTGAACCAAATCGCAAATTACCCTTTTAGCTCGATTCGCCAGAACTTTTGAAAGGATTTTATAATCAGTGCATAGTAGAGAAACAGGTCTCCAATTCTTCATTTGTCGCAAATCACCAGCCTTTGGAAGAAGGGACATCACCGCTCTTCTCAAACTTAAAGGCAATTCACCATGAGTCAGTGATGATTCAAGAACATGCATCAGTTCTGGACCTAATAGTTCCCAAAATTCCACATAAAATTCAGCCGGCAGACCATCGATTCCAGGGGCTCTTCCCGAGTCCATTCCAGCCAGGGCTTGCGTTAACTCCTCGAGTGTAATTGGCGAGTCCATATCCAGCCGCTGGGACTCGGTTAACGAGGATAGGTGAGAGGTTAAAAGTCTCATTGTTTCATCACAAACAACCTGTTTTGAAAACAGTTCGGAAAAGAAGTCTTGAACACATAACCGTCTGTCTCTGGGATTTACAATGACAGCTCCGCCAGGATTAATTACAGAAAAAATGTTCTTGGGTGCTTTACTGACAGAGTCCAGACGAAAAAAAGCTTTACTAGGGGTATCTAAAACCTTTAAGTTCTTAACCCTTAGTCTGAGCAACAACCCTGCTGCTTTCTCCTGGATTAACTCTCTCAACTGAGTCTTCTTTTCTAGTAATAACTGGAAGTTTCTTGCATTATTATTTTTAGCAAGTTTACCTTCGAGCTGTACAATGTCAGCTTCCAAACAAGTCATTGTTATATTCTTAACATTTGTAATGTTTGCTCTAAACTGTTGACAAAACACCCGAATCTGGGCTTTCGTATTGTCCCACCAAAGATTAACTGAAGAAAAAGAGGGCTTTCTTTGGATTTGATTAGCCCAGAAAACTTGGAAGGCTTCTTTAAATAGACCATCTTCTAGAAGACTGGTATTAAATTTCCAGTATGCACTTTTATTTATTGACTGAGGAAAAAGAAACCCCATGGTTACTAAATGATGGTCTGAGAATATTGACGGAAAATAGTCCGGAGAGACTATAGCGTTTCTAAAGGGTGAGTTTATATACCATCGGTCGAGTCTCGCGAAGGACACTCTTCCTCTGGTGATGCGGCTCCAGGTAAACTGAGGTTCATTGGGGAAAAGTACCCTCCGTACATCTAGCAAACCAACCTGAGAAAGGAAAAGGGATAAATCAATACATGATTCGGGATGAGGTTCTGCCGAGTTCCTGTCCATTACAGGTTCAAAGGTACAGTTGAAATCACCCCCGATACACACACATTGGTTTAGATCAACTGTCTGCAGGTGATTAATCACAGACGCAAAGAAAGCTTTCCGTTCTGTGCTCTCACTTGGTGCGTACACATTGAATAATGTGAAATGGAAATTATTAACCTCCAGTTCAAGAGAGCTGAATCGGCCTTTAATGATCTCCTGGAAGAGGATTGACTCAGGTACTAGCCCTGGTCGAAGTACGAAAGCAACACCTGCTGAAAGAGAAGACAGGTTGCTAAAAAAGCACTGTCCCCCAAAAACGCGACACCAATCATATTCTACGTTTTGGGTGATGTGCGTTTCCTGCAGTAAAAGTACATCGACATTTTTGCGCCGAAACAAACTTTGCACTTGAGCTTGGCGGTTTGGGTTTGCACCTCCACCCTTAATGTTCAAGGTGCCAAAGGTAATTTGCTTCATTCCTTATCAAAAGGTTTGATTGGGTGTTGCGAAATCTCAAGACTGGCTTTTGTAATAAATTTCCTGAGTCGGTGAAATTGTGACCTTGTTAGTGGAAATTCTTTGCCCTTTCTTGTTATTTCCTTTGCTGATTGAATGAATGAACCTAAATCAGGAAATGTATCCCTGATAACTACATTTCGCTGTCTGTAGGTTTCATTCAGAAAGGAGAGTACGAGTTGAGGAGATATCATTGGCTGACTCAACTGAGACTGAGACAACTCGGGCACCTCGTCATCATCATCAGATTCCGACAAGTCTGACAAGGTCCCTCCAGGATCGAGGATGTCGGCCTTCGTGGTCACTATGGGAATTGTCAGTATCTCTGGGGATTCGCTGGAGAGCTCCACTGTGCAATCCACGATGCCATGGTGATATTTGTGCTCGTCAGAAGTTGAAGCCTTGGTTTCATCCTCTTGTGGAGCACAATCTACCGAATCGATGAGCGACTCGGTAACACAGTTTTGAATCTGCATCGGTAGAGCAGCACTGTAGAGGGATGAGTCAGTCACTGTCTGCTCGTTCACAGTGACTGATGTCAATGATCGTAATGGTTCGTTCGAGGGTTTATCAACGTATTCAGCATTGCAACTTATTTCACCCATATAGCAATTTGCGTCCACAGAGTTTGAACACAAACTTTCAGACATATTATCCTCAATTGCAGCACCCGATTCACCATCCTTTTTTTCAAACCCGATGGAAGCATGAGGAACACATTGAGGTGTGTGTTCAGCTACACTGGCCTTCTCCAATACCACCTTTTTTGGATTACTGGTAGAAAAATTATCAACCGACGCCCTTCGTTTTTTAGAACCAATAATAGGGTCCTCCTCCATTCCTTTCCTTCACTACATGAGGGAATCGCAGCAAAGGTTGTGCGAGTTGGGGTCGCTTCGGTTTCTGTGACAGGAAGTGAAGTGCGATCGTTTTCTAGACTCGGGATATGCCCATCGATGCTGCTATTGTTCGTCTCACTGCAGGAGGGAACAGCAGGAACCGGTAAACTCACAGGATTAACTCCAGTCGGTTGAATAGGAACACGAGTATTATCATTTTTACAATCGGTGTATGCGTGGCCATTTTCCCCACACTTTGAACACGAAACCTTGGGACAAAAACGTTTAACGGGACCAAAGGCTCCACAGTGAAAGCACGTTAGTGAGGCTGACGAGGCGTACATTTGATACTCCCGATCGTCGGATTTTACTTTAAATGAAATATTTAACCCTGTATCATCACCACGATCGGGAAGTACCATGTAAACTTGGCGACGGAAACTCATAACGTGTTTTATCCTCTCGTCTCGGCTCTTCAGAGGGATCATGGACATTCTCGACACAGCTGTTCCATAACGAGAAAGGACTGACATTAGTTTGTCGTTTGATATAAATGGTGGTACTGTAGCGGTTACCGCTGGATGCACACAATCGCCTTGCACCGGCCAGACGCGCCTCTCCCGGGCATGCCCGGACTCACTGTTCCCAGGCACGCCCGAACCTCCCGGGCACGCCCGGTCTCGTCTTTCCCGGGCATGCCCGCTCTCGCCTTTCCAGGGCTCGCCCAGAGCGTCCGGGCATGCCCGCTATCACCTTTCCAGGGCTCGCCCAGAGCGTCCGGGCATGCCCGCTATCGCCTTTCCAGGGCTCGCCCAGAGCGTCCGGGCATGCCCGCTATCGCCTTTCCAGTGCTCGCCCAGAGCGCCCGGGCATGCCCAGCCTCGACTTGCCAGGCCGCAGCCAAACACGCCCGGGCAGGTCCAGACTCGCCTTTCCAAGGCTCGCCCTTGATACCCGGGCATGCCCGGTATAGCTTTTGCCGGGCAAACCTCCCGACATAAATGTGTATATATATTGTTGCCCGAAAAACGGGCTTGTCAGAATACCTGAGCTGTTTTGTTTCAATAAAGCAACTCGGACGAATTCCGTCTTTGGTCGCGTCAATTCTTTCGACTCGCGTTGGAGCGCAGTTCCTTCATTGGTGACCTACCGACATGGATACGGCAGTGATGCTTAAACTGCCTACCTTCTGGGAGGCTCACGCGGCTGTTTGGTTCGCTCAGGCGGACTCTCAGTTCGCCCTGCGAGGCATCACCGCAGACGACACCCGCTTCCACCATGTTGTGGCGGCGCTCAGTTCCGCCACCGCGGCCCGCGCCTTGAGCCTCCTCGAGCACCCGCCGGCTGCTGACAAATACGACGCGCTGAAGACACTCCTCCTCGACGCTTTCGCCCTCTCACCGGCAGCACGCGCACGGCGCCTGCTCGCTCTGCCCAAGCTCGGCGACACGTGCCCGTCAGAGCGCATGGACTATATGCTCTCGTTGCTCGGTGAGCACTCTCCGGATTTTCTGTTCCGCGAGCTGTTCCTTCGCCAGCTGCCTCACCCGGTACGCCTCGCCCTGGCTGGCACGTTGATCACGGATTCCCGCGCCCTCGCCAGGGAAGCCGATAAGATCTCCTCGGCGGGCCAGCACATCGGCGCGGTTACCTGGAGCCCGCCGCCGTCCGAGGCGACGCCCACGACGCCCGAGCGCCCTGCGCGGTTGGAGGCCGAACTGCCGGTGCAACTGGCGGCCGCCACGCCGCACCGCCCGCTTCCGACACGACGGCCGGGGCCTCCACCTGACCGGGCGTGGTGTTATTACCACGCCAGGTTCGGACACAAGGCTCGGACGTGCCGGCCCCCGTGCACTTTCGGCAGGTCGGGAAACGGCCGGGCCGGCGTTCATTCCCAGCCATGAGCGCCGGCCACTCGGGCAACTTGCTGTTTATTCAGGACAAAGCGTCTGGGCGGCGTTTCCTGTGTGACACCGGCGCCCAACTGAGCGTCATACCCGCCTCCGAGCAGGACAGGCGGGACGCCGTTTGCGGCCCCTCTTTGGTCGCTGCTAATGGCTCGGCCATACGCACTTTCGGCCCACGCGTCGTCACCCTCTGCTTCGGCAGCCAGCGTTTTCAATGGACTTTTGTGACCGCCTGCGTCCCCATGGCTTTGCTGGGCGCCGACTTCCTCTGCGCGCACGGGCTGCTGGTCGACGTCAAACGTCGTCGCCTTGTCAACGCCGAGACCTTCAGCTCCCTGGCGTGCACGATGAGCAGCTCCGCGCCGACCGAACTGGCGTGTGCCCCCCCGGCAGCGAACGAGTTTGCTCGCCTGCTCGCGGAATTCCCGGCCCTCACGCGGCCGACGTTTTCGGCCATCGCGGTGCAGCATGGGATTGAGCACCACATACCCACTACGGGCCCGCCGGTCTACGCTAGGGCCCGCCGCCTCGACCCGGCCAAGCTCGCCGTGGCGAAGGCCGAGTTCGACGCGTTGGAGCACCTCGGCATCGTGCGGCACTCCGATAGCGCGTGGGCCTCGCCACTGCACATCGTGCCAAAGCCGGGGGGTGGATGGCGCCCATGTGGCGACTACCGCCGTCTCAACGACGCTACCACCCCCGACAGGTACCCGATCCCGCATATTCAGGACTTTTCCGCCCGTTTGGCGGGACGGGTCATCTTTTCGAAAATTGACCTGATATGGGGCTACCACCAGGTACCTGTCCGGGCGGCCGACGTCCCGAAGACGGCCGTCATCACGCCGTTCGGCCTGTTCGAATTTTTGCGGATGCCGTTTGGCCTCAAGAACGCGGCCCAGGCGTTCCAGCGCTTGATGGACGGCGTGCTGCGCGACCTGCCGTTTCTTTTCGTCTATCTGGACGATATCCTCGTCGCCAGCATGTCCCGCGCCGAGCACCTCCTCCACCTCCGAACACTGTTCGGTCGCCTCAGCGAGCACGGCTTAATTGTCAACCCGGTCAAATGCCACTTCGGCGCGACGACCGTTGACTTTTTGGGCCACCGCATCACCAAGACTGGGGCCGTGCCGCTGCCGACCAAGGTCGAGGCCATCACCACGTTCCCGCGTCCCCGTTCCATCAAGGCCCTCCAAGAGTTCCTCGGCATGGTGAATTTTTATCACCGATTCGTGCCCCGCGCTGCTCAGCTCATGCGGCCCCTTTACGAGGCCCTCCGGGGCAAGCCGGCCAAGCATGACATTGTTTGGTCCGTGGCCATGGACGCGGCCTTCGCCAGCGCCAAACGGGCCCTCGCCGACGCAACGCTGCTGGCTCACCCGGTGCTCAACGCGCCCATCGCCCTCACTACGGACGCCTCCAACTACGCGGTGGGCGCCGTCCATGAGCAATGGGTGGACGGGGTTTGGCAGCCACTCGCTTTTTTCAGCCGGCAACTCCGGCCGAACGAGTTAAACTACAGCACGTTCGACCGCGAGCTGCTCGGGCTATTCCTGGCCGTTCGCCATTTCCGACACCTCCTGGAGGGCCACCCGTTCACGGCTTTCGTCGACCACAAGCCGTTGGTCTACGCAATGGCTAAGGTCACGGAGCCGTGGTCGGCCCGCCAGCAGCGCCACCTCTCCGCCGTGTCGGAGTTCACCACGGACATCCGGCACGTCGCCGGCAAAGACAACGCCGTGGCCGACTGTCTTTCTCGGGCCAGCGCGAACGCGGTCCACCTCGGCGTGGACTTCGCGCTCATGGCGGCCGACCAGACCACCGACGCCTCGGTGCAGGCACTCCGTGCGGTGGACACGGGCCTCCGCCTGGCCGACATTCCCTTCGCGGGCACCGTCCTGCTCTGCGACGTCTCTCAGGGCCAGCCTCGCCCCATCGTGCCCGTTTCCTGGCAGTGCCGCATCTTCGCCTCCATCCATGGCCTTTCTCACCCGGGCCGGAAAGCTTCTCAGAAGCTGGTGTCGGCGCGTTTCGTCTGGCACGGCCTTCGACGAAACATCCGCGACTGGGCCAACGCCTGCACGGCCTGCCAGTGGGTCAAGGTCCACCGCCACACCCAGGCCCCGCTGGCACCTTTCGCCGTGCCTGAACGGCGTTTTGACCACGTCCACGTGGACCTGGTGGGTCCCCTGCCCCCCTCGCGGGGGTTCACCCACCTGCTCACCATGGTGGACAGGACCACCAGGTGGCCGGAGGCCGTGCCCCTCGCCTCCACCACCACCGCCGACGTGGCGCAGGCGTTCATCGCCACCTGGGTCGCGCGCTTCGGCGCACCAGCGGACATCTCGTCCGACCGCGGCCCACAGTTCACGTCTGAGCTTTGGGGCGCGGTCGCCCGTTCGTTGGGGGTCACGCTGCACCACACCACGGCCTACCACCCCCAAGCCAACGGGTTGTGCGAGCGGTTTCACCGCTCCATGAAGGCCGCACTCATGGCCGGCCTTCAGGACGACGGTTGGGCCGACCGGCTGCCGTGGGTCCTTTTGGGCCTTCGCACGGCCCCCAAGGAAGACCTCCAGGCGTCCGCCGCCGAGCTCGTCTACGGCCAGCCGCTCCGCGTCCCGGGCGAATTCGTGCCCGACGCTACCAGTACCTGGTCCGCCGCTAGCCAGCGCTCGCACCTCCAGGAGGCCGCCCGACGATTTGCCCCCGTGCTGACGTCCCGCCACGGTGGCCCCCAGTCCTACGTCCCCCCGGCGCTTCGCACAGCGGAGTACGTCTTTGTGCGTCATGACGCGCACCGGGGGCCACTCCGGCCGCCGTACGACGGGCCCTTCCGGGTCCTGCGACGGGGCTACAAGTCTTTCATCATCGACTTCGGTGGCCGGCCAGACCGGATTTCTGTGGACCGCCTCAAACCGGCGCACATGGACGTCGACCGACCACCACGGTTGGCCCTTCCTCCGCGGCGAGGCCGCCCCCCGTCCACAGTTCCCCCCGCTCGACCACCCACCACCACGTCGGACCCCTCCCCATGACCCTCCAGGGGTCGCTTCGGCCGGGTCATCCGGACCCCCCTTAAATTGACCCTGCCGGTGCAGGTCGATTCTGGAGAGGCGTGTGTAGCGGTTACCGCTGGATGCACACAATCGCCTTGCACCGGCCAGACGCGCCTCTCCCGGGCATGCCCGGACTCACTGTTCCCGGGCACGCCCGAACCTCCCGGGCACGCCCGGTCTCGTCTTTCCCGGGCATGCCCGCTCTCGCCTTTCCAGGGCTCGCCCAGAGCGTCCGGGCATGCCCGCTATCACCTTTCCAGGGCTCGCCCAGAGCGTCCGGGCATGCCCGCTATCGCCTTTCCAGGGCTCGCCCAGAGCGTCCGGGCATGCCCGCTATCACCTTTCCAGTGCTCGCCCAGAGCGCCCGGGCACGCCCAGCCTCGACTTGCCAGGCCGCAGCCAAACACGCCCGGGCAGGTCCAGACTCGCCTTTCCAAGGCTCGCCCTTGATACCCGGGCATTCCCGGTATAGCTTTTGCCGGGCAAACTTCCCGACATAAATGTGTATATATATTGTTGCCCGAAAAACGGGCTTGTCAGAATACCTGAGCTGTTTTGTTTCAATAAAGCAACTCGGACGAATTCCGTCTTTGGTCGCGTCAATTCTTTTGGCTCGCGTTGGAGCGCAGTTCCTTCAGTACGTTTGATACAACGATTTTCATCGCTGGAGTATCCATGGGGGACGCTAACATAAAAACACCACCTTCTGTGGTTAAACCTGCACTCACGACGTCGTGAACAAAGTTTTCTTCGGACAGGAAAATAACAACTTTTTGATTCATTCGTGAGGCAGCTCGGACATGCTCGCACCCGATTATTTTCCCCAGCTGCGAGTACCACATCCTCAGTGAGGACTCCTTCTGGTGGAACACACACAAATGCATGCTTCCTCGTTAGGCTATCGAACGCCTCTAAACGAGAGCGTGCATTCGCCATACCAGCGAATTTAACACCCCCCACTTGTCCGAAACGGACAAGAAGGTATCAAACCTAAATAATCGAACTAAAGTAAGTAATAAACGTGCATTATAAGCACAAAAATGGCTTACAAAATGCCGTCAAAGCCAGTAGGCCGCACCCAAAATGGGCCCGCTCTCAATCCTCTCTCTCTCGAAGACAAATGTGTAGAACGGATGAAAACAAAATGCCAAAGTACACAGGATGGGAAGGAGAGGGAGGGGGGGGGGGGCAGGGGAGGGCAGGAGAGGAGGAAAACTCACAAAGAACTCACTACAACACAGAGCAGTTGCTCACAGCCGCCATGACGCCACGCCCACCACAAACGGTCTGCAGGGGGCAGGAGAGAGAGAGAGAGAGAGAGAGAGAGAGAGAGAGAGAGAGAGAGAGAGAGAGAGAAAGTGAGGGTGAAAAAAAATACAGAGACAAGAGGGAAAGGGCCGGTCCATGGGGACCAATCAACACTCTGGCCATGACTGCGCTGCACTGACGAATCCGGGCAGCAGGAAATAATGGGGAATATTTGTCCCCCGACTGGAGTTGGGGGTTGTTGGAGAAGTTGTTCTCACAAGAGGATTGAGTAAACCTGAACATGATGGCCCAGACAGCATTTGCTCAAGTGCCACAACAGCATCTATCTATAATTCCAGCAATCTCTGTGTGTGTGTGTGTGTGTGTGTGTGTGTGTGTGTGTGTGTGTGTGTGTGTCTGTGTGTCTGTGTGTGTGTTTGTTTGTTTGTCTGTGACCGCTGTTTCTCGACAACCACGGGTCCGATATACTTTAAACTTGCCAGGTATATTGCTGGGGACCCGAGGATGTGCCTTTTCAAGGTTTTAAATTAATCGCAGAAGTAGTTACCGAGCTATGTCCAAAAAACGATTCAACCAATCAGAGAGCAGCGAGCTATCACGTGTGCCGAACGTGGCGAACAGACTCTGCCTCGGACGGCACATTTGAGAGCGTATTCATTTATTTCCCGTCGGCAAACTATGTTGGCGTTAAACTATGTTTTAAAACTAATAAAAACTAATTTGCGATTCTTTCGCTTTCCTGCGCGTTTGGGCACGCTATGGCGATTTCTTTACCAAACTCCGCAAGCCGTTCGCTTTGGACCAAACCATTTCATGTAAATAGAGGGGGGGGGGGGGGGGGATTGTCACCGTACTCGCAAGCCGTTCGCTTTGGACCAAACCATTTCATGTAAATAGAGGGGGGGGGGGGGGGGGATATAATTTTAGATATAGATATAGTACGGGCATGCCCTAGTTGTTTCAATGGAGACTACCATGTTGTTAAGCGATGTCGAGCGCTCCGTTTCGTTGGAGTGCTTCCTTGAGTGCTCTGAATCAAGCAAGCTGCTTGAAAAGCAATAGCAAGCTGCTATCTAATGGAACATACCCCTGGTTAATGCGTATGTCATTGCATCACAATAAGTTAATTTTTATTCTGTTTCTTGGTGCAGTGATGGTTCAGGTGTGTCCCCAGAGCAGATTTAAGATTCAATACTTGCTTGATAATTGTCTGTAAGCCATATGTTTACATGTGTTCTGCAGGGTGGTTAAATGTTTGATTTGGTGTCACGTGTGGTGCATATATGTACAGTTGAAAAGAAACCCCATAAAGCTCTGTGATTTGGAACAGGGCAATTTACAAGCATAACGTGGTAGGATATAGGAGTAAAGTACGAATTTGTTAGGAGTAAAGCCAATCTATTGTCCGTCCGTCAGTCCTTCCATCCATCCATCCGTCAGTCCATCCGTCCATCCATCTGTCTGTCTGTCATTCCATCAGTCCACCAGTCCATTATTCCATCAGTCTCCCTTTTAGTTTTGTGTTAAACAGCATTAACTTATCAAAAACAATGGCAAACCAGAGAAGTTGAGTTGAATAAAATATTTTGCCTTCACCCCTGTGACTCTAAGCACCCACCCACAGGCAATAACCAAAGGCCAAACCCAAAATATTGTTACATATTTCATGCATGCCCCAATGTTGATTGCATGCACAGTTTCATCAAAACACGTTTCAAAATGTGTCCATAATTGCATTTTTAGGATTTGAACTTTTGACCCCACTCCAGGGGTGGGGTCAAAAGGGCCAAAAGGCCGGGCCAACAATGATACTGTTCACCTTCTTGCCATGTGGTGATCATAATGATCAATTTTGGTGAATTTCTGCACAACCGTTGAGGAGGACATAGCAGGACAGACAGACAGACGGACGTAGCCGATTACAATACGCCTCCCTGCCCCCCGTTTTGTTTTAAGCGTGGGGATAATGACTCTAACGGCATCGATGCATTACGGTGAAGGATGGAAGCAGGTAGATTACAGGTGCCCCCTAGAGGTCAGCTTGTGTTCTAGCAACTGTAATAAATGTCAGCAGCGTGATTTTTAACAAAGATGTACAGAATCCTACAATGTGTGAGATTTTTTTGTCGGATATTTTCAATTTGGTTTAGAGTGTTATAAAACAACAACCTTGGGTTAAACTAATTGGCAAAAATTCCAAGTTCATCCTTATCCATCCTCTTTACAAAATACATAGTGATAGGACCTGAAAGTAGAGTTCTCTATCATGTATAACAAGGTAGGGGTCTTCCATACAGAGAGTAGTTAATGCTTGGAATGGTCTCCCTGGAAAGGTAGTCGCAGCAGAAAAAGTAGATAAGTTTAAAGTGTAATTACAAAGGTACCTGGATGCATTGGAGATAGAAGGGGAGAAGGATGTTGGCAGGACTTGTAGGTAGATTGTGTGTGATAGTTTCTGGTGTTGGTGTAACACATGCATGATGGGCCGAATGTCCTCCTCGTGAGCCTCAACCTTGTGCGTCCACCTCGTGCGATCAAAACCTATCGGTAAATGCAATGTACTGTATTGAAGACATTTCATTATGAGATTTTACACACTTCGATACATAAGGTGAAGCCATTAGAAAGAAGATTCACAAACAGTTGTTCAATGGAAACTGAATGCAGAAAAAACAAGAACGCCACTCGGTAGAGAGCATACCTGCGCCATGTTGAACAAACGGTTTACGTTTTGTGTCCCACAGCTCGGCCTGATCTGGATTTGGATCTGAACCAGAATCTAATCGCATTGTTCTCGTCATCGAACCAACTCATCCACCTGGTTTCGTCATAACTCGTCCACAACCTTTTGAGATATCGTGCTATATATCGTTTTTGGCTCCATCGCTCAATGGGTAAGAATCACTTAAAAAATAAAAATTTCTCGGATCCGGATCTTCCCCAATATCGAATCACTTCGTCCTTGGCACACACCAATGATCTCTATCGTAAATGGATAGCGTGCCTAACGTTAATTGCTTCTGGAGCCACCGGAAGTGTACTGGGGGCCATATTGTTTCCCCCAAAAGATTGGACTTCTACACGGATCTCTGCACCAGATCAGTGGCTTTCTCAGAAAACATTACCCCAGTGCATTGCTCCCGACAATTTCATCGATATTTCAGTTTATTTTATCAATTCGATTTTTGTGAAGGTCCGAATCCAGGTCCGGATATGCTGTTTTAATGGTTTTAATCCTCAAAAGGTACAACTCTGAGGATTTAAAAAGCAAGATATGTGAAAATACCCTAAAGCGAGCTACTTTTTCAAGGTCGTTGTGGGTCTGCTTATGTGGTGCACGGTGCATGCAACAAGGGATTCCGAACCAGCCCACGCCATCCACTTTTTCCCCTTTACTTTGCTTTTTCAATCAATTTCATTCATGTTATATTGATCTTTCCAGGGGAGGGGGTGCACAACAAGACTAATGATTAATTTGCAGATTACTGGTACACACCTACGTGGGCGGCAGGAAGGGTCATTCCTCTCTGGGGTACCATATATAGATTACAGTAGATCTACGGTTGGGTCTCAAGAACATTGGGGGAGTGTTAATTTACCATGTTTCTTGTGGAGAGCTCACCAAGTGGTTTATGCATTCGAGCAAGCACTCCATTCAAAACCGTTAAGGAACTGCTGGCTTGACAAGCGCTATCCAGCTGCTTGGTAAAGGAACACAATTCCGGTTTTCTCCCTTTTTGTTTCGTGTTAAACAGCATTAGTGACAGTTTCAAAAAGGTAATCATATGTGTTTGTGGCTTATAATAGTTTTAGCTCACCTAGAACATAGGTCTTTCGGGGAGCCCATGGGACGACGACGCATGTCGTCTACCGTCAGTCCATCACTCGTCAGTAAACACTTGCAACTTCTTCTCCGAAGCGCGCTGATGGGATTGTGACCAAACTTGACCAAATTACATTTGCTATGTTGCAACTCAAGTTTGTTCACGGCATCTAAAAGAGCGGGATCTCCGGGGGTCAATGTGGGCCCAGGTTTGCCCCCAAAAATAGGTATTTGTTTGTTTGTTTGTTTAAAGTTTTATGATTATGTTAGCATGATTCTACATGCTGCCCTGTCTTCTAGAAACCATTGAAATTGGTTTAAAATACCTTTAGTTAGTGCAGTATACTGTTTAATCTACCAGGTGAGCACCAGGGGTATTGCCCCTATTTTTACTTCTTGTAGGGGCCGTTGCTCTCATTAAAACGGCACGATAAGCTCTTTACACACATTAACACTGCGTTTGTTCAAGGAGGAAAAATCCCTTGGGGAGGGGGCATACCCCTGCAGGAAACGCACTTGTGTTGGTGCAGGAAACCACTTTTGCCTTTGTATTAGTGTGGAAAAACCACTTTTGGCACTTGTGATAGTGTTGAAAAACCACTTTTCACACTTGTGTTAGTGTTGAAAAACCACTTTTCGCAGTTGTGTTAGTGTTGAAAAACCACATTTCGCACTTGTGTTGGTGCAGGAAACCACTTTTGCACTTGCGATAGTGTTGAAAACCCACTTTTCGCTCATGTGTTTGTGAAGGAAACCACTTTTCGCACTTGTGTTAGTGTTGAAAAACCACCTTTCGCACTTGTGTTGGTGCAGGAAACCACTTTTGCACTTGTATTAGTGTGGAAAAATCACTTTTTGCACATGTGATAGTGTTGAAAAACCACTTTTCGCACTTGTGTTAGTGTTGAAAAACCACTTTTCGCAGTTGTGTTAGTGTTGAAAAACCACTTTTCGCACTTGTGTTGGTGCAGGAAACCACTTCTGCACTTGTATTAGTGTGGAAAAACCACTTTTCGCACTTGTGTTGGTGTTGAAAAACCACTTTTCGCACTTGTGTTAGTGTTGAAAAACCACTTTCGCACTTGTATTAGTGTGGAAAAAACACTTTTTGCACTTGTGTTAGTGTTGAAAAACCACTTTTCGCACTTGTGTTGGTGCAGGAAACCACATTTGCACTTGTATTAGTGTGGAAAAAACACTTTTCGCACTTGTGATAGTGTTGAAAACCCACTTTTCGCACATGTGTTAGTGAAGGAAACCACATTTCGCACTTGTGTTGGTGCAGGAAACCACTTTTGCACTTGTATTAGTGTGGAAAAAACACTTTTTGCACTTGTGATAGTGTTGAAAAACCACTTTTCGCACTTGTGTTGGTGCAGGAAACCACATTTGCACTTGTATTAGTGTGGAAAAAACACTTTTCACACTTGTGATAGTGTTGAAAACCCACCTTTCGCACATGTGTTAGTGAAGGAAACCACATTTCGCACTTGTGTTGGTGCAGGAAACCACTTTTGCACTTGTATTAGTGTGGAAAAAACACTTTTTGCACTTGTGATAGTGTTGAAAAACCACTTTTCGCACTTGTGTTAGTGTTGAAAAACGACTTTTCGCACTTGTGTTAGTGTTGAAAAACCACTTTTCGCACTTGTGTTGTTGCAGGAAACCACTTTTGCACTTGTATTAGTGTGGAAAAACCACTTTTTGCACTTGTGATAGTGTTGAAAAAACACTTTTCGCACTTGTGTTAATGTTGAAAAACCACTTTTCGCACTTGTGTTGGCGCAGGAAACCACTTTTGCACTTGTATTAGTGTGGAAAAACCACTTTTCGCACTTGTGTTGGTGCAGGAAACCACTTTTGCACTTGTATTAGTGTGGAAAAAACACTTGTGCACTTGTATTAGTGTGGAAAAACCACTTTTCGCACTTGTGATAGTGTTGAAAACCCACTCTTCGCACATGTGTTAGTGAAGGAAACCACTTTTCGCACTTGTGTTAGTGTTGAAAACCCACTTTTCGCACTTGTGTTAGTGTTGAAAATCCACTTTTCGCACTTGTGTTGGTGCAGAAAACCACTTTTGCACTTGTATTAGTGTGGGAAAAAGACTTTTTGCACGTGTGATAGTGTTGAAAAACCACTGTTCGCACTTGTGTTCGCGTTGAAAAACGACATTTCGCACTTGTATTAGTGTTGAAAAAACACTTTTGCACTTGTATTAGTGTGGAAAAACCACTTTTCGCACTTGTGATAGTGTTGAAAACCCACTTTTCGCACGTGTTAGTGAAGGAAACCACTTTTCGCACTTGTGTTGTTGTTGGAAAACCACTTTTCGCACTTGTGTTGGTGCAGGAAACCACTTTTGCACTTGTATTAGTGTGGAAAAACCACTTTTTGCACTTGTGTTAGTGTTGAAAAACCACTTTTCGCACTTGTGTTGGTGCAAGAAACCACTTTTGCACTTGTGTTAGTGTGGAAAAAACACTTTTTGCACTTGTGATAGTGTTGAAAAACCACTTTTCGCACTTGTGTTAGTGTTGAAAAACCACTTTTCGCACTTGTGTAAATGTTGAAAAACGACTTTTCGCACTTGTGCTAGTGTTGAAAAACCACTTTTCGCACTTGTGTTAGTGTTGAAAACCCACTTTTTGCACTTGTGATAGTGTTGAAAAACCACTTTTCGCACTTAGGTTAGTGTTGAAAATCCACTTTTCACACTTGTGTTGGTGCAGGAAACCACTTTTGCACTTGTATTAGTGTGGAAAAACCACTTTTCGTACTTGTGTTATTGTTGAAAAACCACTTTTCGCACTTGTGATAGTGTTGAAAACCCACTTTTCGCACTTGTGTTAGTGTTGAAAAACCACTTTTTGCACTTGTGATAGTGTTGAAAACCCACTTTTCGCACATGTGTTGGTGAAGGAAACCACTTTTCGCACTTGTGTTAGTGTTGAAAAACCACTTTTCGCACTTGTGTTGGTGCAGGAAACCACTTTTGCACTTGTATTAGTGTGGAAAAAACACTTTTGATACTGTTGCACTTGCACTTGTGATAGTGTTGAAAAACCACTTTTCGCACTTGTGTTAGCGTTGAAAAACCACTTTTCGCACTTGTGTTGGTGCAGGAAACCACTTTTGCACTTGTATTAGTGTGGAAAAAACACTTTTTGCACTTGTGATAGTGTTGAAAAACCACTTTTCGAACTTGTGTTAGTGTTGAAAATCCACTTTTCGCACTTGTGTTGGTGCAGGAAACCACTTTTGCACTTGTATTAGTGTGGAAAAACCACTTTTCGCACTTGTGTTAGTGTTGAAAAACCACTTTTCGCACTTGTGTTAGTGTTAAAACCACTTTTCGCACTTGTGTTGGTGCAGGAAACCACTTTTGCACTTGTATTAGTGTGGAAAAAACACTTTTTGCATTTGTGATAGTGTTGAAAAACCACTTTTCGCACTTGTGTTAGTGTTGAAAAACCACTTTTCGCACTTGTGCTAGTGTTGAAAAACCACTTTTCGCACTTGTGTTAGTGTTGAAAACCCACTTTTTGTACTTGTGATAGTGTTGAAAAACCACTTTTCGCACTTGTGTTTGTGTTGAAAAACCACTTTTGCACTTGTATTGGTGCACTTTTGCACTTGTATTAGTGTGGAAAAACCACTTTTCGCACTTGTGTTGGTGCAGGAAACCACTTTTGCACTTGTATTAGTGTGGAAATCCCACTTTTTGCACTTGTGATAGTGTTGAAAAACCACTTTTCACACTTGTGTTAGTGTTGAAAAACCACTTTTCGCACTTATGTTAGTGTTGAAAAACCACTTTTCGCACTTGTGTTACTGTTGAAAAACCACTTTTCGCACTTGTGTTACTGTTGAAAAACCACTTTTCGCACTTGTGTTGGTGCAGGAAACCACTTTTGCACTTGTATTAGTGTGGAAAAATCACTTTTTGCACATGTGATAGTGTTGAAAAACCACTTTTCGCACTTGTGTTAGTGTTGAAAAACCACTTTTCGCAGTTGTGTTAGTGTTGAAAAACCACTTTTCGCACTTGTGTTGGTGCAGGAAACCACTTTTGCACTTGTATTAGTGTTGAAAAACCACTTTTTGCACTTGTGTTAGTGTTGAAAAACCACTTTTCGCACTTGTGTTAGTGTTGAAAAACCACTTTTCGCACTTGTGATAGTGTTGAAAACCCACTTTTCGCACATGTGTTGGTGAAGGAAACCACTTTTCGCACTTGTGTTAGTGTTGAAAAACAACTTTTTGCACTTGTGATAGTGTTGAAAAACCACTTTTCGCACTTGTGTTAGTGTTGAAAAACCACTTTTCGCACTTGTGTTGGTGCAGGAAATGACTTTTGCACTTGTATTAGCGTGGAAAAAACACTTTTTGCACTTGTGATAGTGTTGAAAAACCACTTTTCGCACTTGTGTTAGTGTTGAAAAACCAGTTTTCGCACTTGTGTTAGTGTTGAAAAACCACGTTCGCACTTGTGTTGGTGCAGGAAACCACTTTTGCACTTGTATTAGTGTGGAAAAAACACTTTTGCACTTGTATTAGTGTGGAAAAACCACTTTTCGCACTTGTGATAGTGTTGAAAACCCACTTTTCGCACATGTGTTAGTGAAGGAAACCACTTTTCGCACTTGTGTTAGTGTTGAAAACCCACTTTTCGCACTTGTGTTAGTGTTGAAAATCCACTTTTCGCACTTGTGTTGTTGCAGGAAACCACTTTTGCACTTGTATTAGTGTGGAAAAAACACTTTTTGCACTTGTGATAGTGTTGAAAATCCACTTTTTGCACTTGTGATAGTGTTGAAAAACCACTTTTCGCACTTGTGTTAGTGTTGAAAAACCACTTTTCGCACTTGTGTTGGTGCAGGAAATGACTTTTGCACTTGTATTAGCGTGGAAAAAACACTTTTTGCACTTGTGATAGTGTTGAAAAACCACTTTTCGCACTTGTGTTAGTGTGGAAAAACCACTTTTCGCACTTGTGTTAGTGTTGAAAAACCACGTTCGCACTTGTGTTGGTGCAGGAAACCACTTTTGCACTTGTATTAGTGTGGAAAAAACACTTTTGCACTTGTATTAGTGTGGAAAAACCACTTTTCGCACTTGTGATAGTGTTGAAAACCCACTTTTCGCACATGTGTTAGTGAAGGAAACCACTTTTCGCACTTGTGTTAGTGTTGAAAACCCACTTTTCGCACTTGTGTTAGTGTTGAAAATCCACTTTTCGCACTTGTGTTGTTGCAGGAAACCACTTTTGCACTTGTATTAGTGTGGAAAAAACACTTTTTGCACTTGTGATAGTGTTGAAAATCCACTTTTTGCACTTGTGATAGTGTTGAAAAACCACTTTTCGCACTTGTGTTAGTGTTGAAAAACCACTTTTCGCAGTTGTGTTAGTGTTGAAAAACCACTTTTCGCACTTGTGTTGGTGCAGGAAACCAATTTTGCACTTGTATTAGTGTGGAAAAACCACTTTTCGCACTTGTGTTAGTGTTGAAAAACCACTTTTTGCACTTGTGTTAGTGTTGAAAAACCACTTTTCGCACTTGTGTTGGTGCAGGAAACCACTTTTGCACTTGTATTAGTGTGGAAAAACACTTTTTGCACTTGTGGTAGTGTTGAAAAACCACTTTTCGCACTTGTGTTAGTGTTGAAAAACCACTTTTCGCACTTGTGTTAGTGTTGAAAAACCACTTTTGCACTTGTATTAGTGTGGAAAAAATACTTTTTGCACTTGTGTTAGTGTTGAAAAACCACTTTTCGCACTTGTGTTCGTGCAGGAAACCACATTTGCACTTGTATTAGTGTGGAAAAAACACTTTTCGCACTTGTGATAGTGTTGAAAACCCACTTTTCGCACATGTGTTAGTGAAGGAAACCAATTTTCGCATTTGTGTTGCTGCAGGAAACCACTTTTGCACTTGTATTAGTCTGGAAAAAACACTTTTTGCACTTGTGATAGTGTTGAAAAACCACTTTTCGCACTTGTGTTAGTGTTGAAAAACCACTTTTCGCACTTGTGTTAGTGTTGAAAAACCACTTTTCGCATTTGTGTTGGTGCAGGAAACCACTTTTGCACTTGTATTAGTGTGGAAAAAACACTTTTTGGACTTGTGTTAATGTTGAAAAACCACTTTTCGCACTTGTGTTGGTGCAGTAAACCACTTTTGCACTTGTATTAGTGTGGAAAAACCACTTTTCGCACTTGTGTTAGTGTTGAAATCCCACTTTTCGCACTTGTGTTAGTGTTGAAAATCCACTTTTCGCACTTGTGTTGTTGCAGGAAACCACTTTTGCACTTGTATTAGTGTGGAAAAAACACTTTTATGACTTGTGTTAGTGTTGAAAACCCACTTTTCGCACTTGTGTTAGTGTTGAAAATCCACTTTTCGCACTTGTGTTAGTGTTGAAAATCCACTTTTCGCACTTGTGTTGTTGCAGGAAACCACTTTTGCACTTGTATTAGTGTGGAAAAAACACTTTTTGCACTTGTGATAGTGTTGAAAATCCACTTTTTGCACTTTTGTTGTTGCAGAAAACCACTTTTGCACTTGTATTAGTGTGGAAAAAACACTTTTTGCACTTGTGATAGTGTTGAAAATCCACTTTTCGCACTTGTGTTGTTGCAGGAAACCACTTTTGCACTTGTATTAGTGTGGAAAAAACACTTTTGCACTTGTATTAGTGTGGAAAAACCACTTTTCGCACTTGTGATAGTGTTGAAAACCCACTTTTCGCACATGTGTTAGTGAAGGAAACCACTTTTCGCACTTGTATTAGTGTGGAAAAACCACTTTTCGCACTTGTGTTAGTGTTGAAAAACCACTTTTTGCACTTGTGTTAGTGTTGAAAAACCACTTTTCGCACTTATGTTGGTGCAGGAAACCACTTTTGCACTTGTATTAGTGTGGAAAAAACACTTTTTGCACTTGTGTTAGTGTTGAAAAACCACTTTTCGCACTTGTGTTAGTGTTGAAAAATCACTTTTCGCACTTGTGTTAGTGTTGAAAAACCACTTTTCGCACTTGTGTTAGTGTTGAAAAACCACTTTTTGCACTTGTGTGAGTGTTGAAAAACCACTTTTCGCACTTGTGTTGGTGCAGGAAACCACTTCTGCACTTGTATTAGTGTGGAAAAAACACTTTTTGCACTTGTGATAGTGTTGAAAAACCACTTTTCGCACTTGTGTTGGTGCAGGAAACCACTTTTGCACTTGTATTAGTGTGGAAAAAACACTTTTGCACTTGTATTAGTGTGGAAAAACCACTTTTCGCACTTGTGATAGTGTTGAAAACCCACTTTTCGCACATGTGCTAGTGAAGGAAACCACTTTTCGCACTTGTGTTAGTGTTGAAAACCCACTTTTCGCACTTGTGTTAGTGTTGAAAATCCACTTTTCGCACTTGTGTTGTTGCAGGAAACCACTTTTGCACTTGTATTAGTGTGGAAAAAACACTTTTTGCACTTGTGATAGTGTTGAAAATCCACTTTTTGCACTTGTGATAGTGTTGAAAAACCACTTTTCGCACTTGTGTTAGTGTTGAAAAACCACTTTTCGCAGTTGTGTTAGTGTTGAAAACCCACTTTTCGCACTTGTGTTGGTGCAGGAAACCAATTTTGCACTTGTATTAGTGTGGAAAAACCACTTTTCGCACTTGTGTTAGTGTTGAAAAACCACTTTTTGCACTTGTGTTAGTGTTGAAAAACCACTTTTCGCACTTGTGTTGGTGCAGGAAACCACTTTTGCACTTGTATTAGTGTGGAAAAAACACTTTTTGCACTTGTGGTAGTGTTGAAAAACCACTTTTCGCACTTGTGTTAGTGTTGAAAAACCACTTTTGCACTTGTATTAGTGTGGAAAAAATACTTTTTGCACTTGTGTTAGTGTTGAAAAACCACTTTTCGCCCTTGTGTTCGTGCAGGAAACCACATTTGCACTTGTATTAGTGTGGAAAAAACACTTTTGCACTTGTATTAGTGTGGAAAAACCACTTTTCGCACTTGTGATAGTGTTGAAAACCCACTTTTCGCACATGTGTTAGTGAAGGAAACCACTTTTCGCACTTGTGTTAGTGTTGAAAACCCACTTTTCGCACTTGTGTTAGTGTTGAAAATCCACTTTTCGCACTTGTGTTGTTGCAGGAAACCACTTTTGCACTTGTATTAGTGTGGAAAAAACACTTTTTGCACTTGTGATAGTGTTGAACCACTTTTTGCACTTGTGATAGTGTTGAAAAACCACTTTTCGCACTTGTGTTAGTGTTGAAAAACCACTTTTCGCAGTTGTGTTAGTGTTGAAAAACCACTTTTCGCACTTGTGTTGGTGCAGGAAACCAATTTTGCACTTGTATTAGTGTGGAAAAACCACTTTTCGCACTTGTGTTAGTGTTGAAAAACCACTTTTTGCACTTGTGTTAGTGTTGAAAAACCACTTTTCGCACTTGTGTTGGTGCAGGAAACCACTTTTGCACTTGTATTAGTGTGGAAAAAACACTTTTTGCACTTGTGGTAGTGTTGAAAATCCACTTTTTGCACTTGTGATAGTGTTGAAAAACCACTTTTCGCACTTGTGTTAGTGTTGAAAAACCACTTTTCGCACTTGTGTTGGTGCAGGAAACCACTTTTGCACTTGTATTAGTGTGGAAAAACCACTTTTCGCACTTGTGTTAGTGTTGAAAAACCACTTTTTGCACTTGTGTTAGTGTTGAAAAACCACTTTTCGCACTTGTGTTGGTGCAGGAAACCACTTTTGCACTTGTATTAGTGTGGAAAAAACACTTTTTGCACTTGTGTTAGTGTTGAAAAACCACTTTTCGCACTTGTGTTAGTGTTGAAAAATCACTTTTCGCACTTGTGTTAGTGTTGAAAAACCACTTTTCGCACTTGTGTTAGTGTTGAAAAACCACTTTTTGCACTTGTGTTAGTGTTGAAAAACCACTTTTCGCACTTGTGTTGGTGCAGGAAACCACTTTTGCACTTGTATTAGTGTGGAAAAAACACTTTTTGCACTTGTGATAGTGTTGAAAAACCACTTTTCGCACTTGTGTTGGTGCAGGAAACCACTTTTGCACTTGTATTAGTGTGGAAAAAACACTTTTGCACTTGTATTAGTGTGGAAAAACCACTTTTCGCACTTGTGATAGTGTTGAAAACCCACTTTTCGCACATGTGTTAGTGAAGGAAACCACTTTTCGCACTTGTGTTAGTGTTGAAAACCCACTTTTCGCACTTGTGTTAGTGTTGAAAATCCACTTTTCGCACTTGTGTTGTTGCAGGAAACCACTTTTGCACTTGTATTAGTGTGGAAAAAACACTTTTTGCACTTGTGATAGTGTTGAAAATCCACTTTTTGCACTTGTGATAGTGTTGAAAAACCACTTTTCGCACTTGTGTTAGTGTTGAAAAACCACTTTTCGCAGTTGTGTTAGTGTTGAAAAACCACTTTTCGCACTTGTGTTGGTGCAGGAAACCAATTTTGCACTTGTATTAGTGTGGAAAAACTACTTTTCGCACTTGTGTTAGTGTTGAAAAACCACTTTTTGCACTTGTGTTAGTGTTGAAAAACCACTTTTCGCACTTGTGTTGGTGCAGGAAACCACTTTTGCACTTGTATTAGTGTGGAAAAAACACTTTTTGCACTTGTGGTAGTGTTGAAAAACCACTTTTCGCACTTGTGTTAGTGTTGAAAAACCACTTTTGCACTTGTATTAGTGTGGAAAAAATACTTTTTGCACTTGTGTTAGTGTTGAAAAACCACTTTTCGCACTTGTGTTCGTGCAGGAAACCACATTTGCACTTGTATTAGTGTGGAAAAAACACTTTTCGCACTTGTGATAGTGTTGAAAACCCACTTTTCGCACATGTGTTAGTGAAGGAAACCAATTTTCGCATTTGTGTTGCTGCAGGAAACCACTTTTGCACTTGTATTAGTATGGAAAAAACACTTTTTGCACTTGTGATAGTGTTGAAAAACCACTTTTCGCACTTGTGTTAGTGTTGAAAAACCACTTTTCGCACTTGTGTTAGTGTTGAAAAACCACTTTTCGCATTTGTGTTGGTGCAGGAAACCACTTTTGCACTTGTATTAGTGTGGAAAAAACACTTTTTGGACTTGTGTTAATGTTGAAAAACCACTTTTCGCACTTGTGTTGGTGCAGTAAACCACTTTTGCACTTGTATTAGTGTGGAAAAACCACTTTTCGCACTTGTGTTAGTGTTGAAATCCCACTTTTCGCACTTGTGTTAGTGTTGAAAATCCACTTTTCGCACTTGTGTTGTTGCAGGAAACCACTTTTGCACTTGTATTAGTGTGGAAAAAACACTTTTTGCACTTGTGTTAGTGTTGAAAACCCACTTTTCGCACTTGTGTTAGTGTTGAAAATCCACTTTTCGCACTTGTGTTAGTGTTGAAAATCCACTTTTCGCACTTGTGTTGTTGCAGGAAACCACGTTTGCACTTGTATTAGTGTGGAAAAAACACTTTTTGCACTTGTGATAGTGTTGAAAATCCACTTTTTGCACTTGTGTTGTTGCAGGAAACCACTTTTGCACTTGTATTAGTGTGGAAAAAACACTTTTTGCACTTGTGATAGTGTTGAAAATCCACTTTTCGCACTTGTGTTGTTGCAGGAAACCACTTTTGCACTTGTATTAGTGTGGAAAAAACACTTTTGCACTTGTATTAGTGTGGAAAAACCACTTTTCGCACTTGTGATAGTGTTGAAAACCCACTTTTCGCACATGTGTTAGTGAAGGAAACCACTTTTCGCACTTGTATTAGTGTGGAAAAACCACTTTTCGCACTTGTGTTAGTGTTGAAAAACCACTTTTTGCACTTGTGTTAGTGTTGAAAAACCACTTTTCGCACTTGTGTTGGTGCAGGAAACCACCTTTGCACTTGTATTAGTGTGGAAAAAACACTTTTTGCACTTGTGTTAGTGTTGAAAAACCACTTTTCGCACTTGTGTTAGTGTTGAAAAATCACTTTTCGCACTTGTGTTAGTGTTGAAAAACCACTTTTCGCACTTGTGATAGTGTTGAAAAACCACTTTTCGCACTTGTGTTAGTGTTGAAAAACCACTTTTCGCAGTTGTGTTAGTGTTGAAAAACCACTTTTCGCACTTGTGTTGGTGCAGGAAACCAATTTTGCACTTGTATTAGTGTGGAAAAACCACTTTTCGCACTTGTGTTAGTGTTGAAAAACCACTTTTTGCACTTGTGTTAGTATTGAAAAACCACTTTTCGCACTTGTGTTGGTGCAGGAAACCACTTTTGCACTTGTATTAGTGTGGAAAAAACACTTTTTGCACTTGTGGTAGTGTTGAAAAACCACTTTTCGCACTTGTGTTAGTGTTGAAAAACCACTTTTCGCAGTTGTGTTAGTGTTGAAAAACCACTTTTCGCACTTGTGTTGGTGCAGGAAACCAATTTTGCACTTGTATTAGTGTGGAAAAACCACTTTTCGCACTTGTGTTAGTGTTGAAAAACCACTTTTTGCACTTGTGTTAGTGTTGAAAAACCACTTTTCGCACTTGTGTTGGTGCAGGAAACCACTTTTGCACTTGTATTAGTGTGGAAAAACACTTTTTGCACTTGTGGTAGTGTTGAAAAACCACTTTTCGCACTTGTGTTAGTGTTGAAAAACCACTTTTGCACTTGTATTAGTGTGGAAAAAATACTTTTTGCACTTGTGTTAGTGTTGAAAAACCACTTTTCGCACTTGTGTTCGTGCAGGAAACCACATTTGCACTTGTATTAGTGTGGAAAAAACACTTTTCGCACTTGTGATAGTGTTGAAAACCCACTTTTCGCACATGTGTTAGTGAAGGAAACCAATTTTCGCATTTGTGTTGCTGCAGGAAACCACTTTTGCACTTGTATTAGTCTGGAAAAAACACTTTTTGCACTTGTGATAGTGTTGAAAAACCACTTTTCGCACTTGTGTTAGTGTTGAAAAACCACTTTTCGCACTTGTGTTAGTGTTGAAAAACCACTTTTCGCATTTGTGTTGGTGCAGGAAACCACTTTTGCACTTGTATTAGTGTGGAAAAAACACTTTTTGGACTTGTGTTAATGTTGAAAAACCACTTTTCGCACTTGTGTTGGTGCAGTAAACCACTTTTGCACTTGTATTAGTGTGGAAAAACCACTTTTCGCACTTGTGTTAGTGTTGAAATCCCACTTTTCGCACTTGTGTTAGTGTTGAAAATCCACTTTTCGCACTTGTGTTGTTGCAGGAAACCACTTTTGCACTTGTATTAGTGTGGAAAAAACACTTTTATGACTTGTGTTAGTGTTGAAAACCCACTTTTCGCACTTGTGTTAGTGTTGAAAATCCACTTTTCGCACTTGTGTTAGTGTTGAAAATCCACTTTTCGCACTTGTGTTGTTGCAGGAAACCACTTTTGCACTTGTATTAGTGTGGAAAAAACACTTTTTGCACTTGTGATAGTGTTGAAAATCCACTTTTTGCACTTTTGTTGTTGCAGAAAACCACTTTTGCACTTGTATTAGTGTGGAAAAAACACTTTTTGCACTTGTGATAGTGTTGAAAATCCACTTTTCGCACTTGTGTTGTTGCAGGAAACCACTTTTGCACTTGTATTAGTGTGGAAAAAACACTTTTGCACTTGTATTAGTGTGGAAAAACCACTTTTCGCACTTGTGATAGTGTTGAAAACCCACTTTTCGCACATGTGTTAGTGAAGGAAACCACTTTTCGCACTTGTATTAGTGTGGAAAAACCACTTTTCGCACTTGTGTTAGTGTTGAAAAACCACTTTTTGCACTTGTGTTAGTGTTGAAAAACCACTTTTCGCACTTATGTTGGTGCAGGAAACCACTTTTGCACTTGTATTAGTGTGGAAAAAACACTTTTTGCACTTGTGTTAGTGTTGAAAAACCACTTTTCGCACTTGTGTTAGTGTTGAAAAATCACTTTTCGCACTTGTGTTAGTGTTGAAAAACCACTTTTCGCACTTGTGTTAGTGTTGAAAAACCACTTTTTGCACTTGTGTGAGTGTTGAAAAACCACTTTTCGCACTTGTGTTGGTGCAGGAAACCACTTCTGCACTTGTATTAGTGTGGAAAAAACACTTTTTGCACTTGTGATAGTGTTGAAAAACCACTTTTCGCACTTGTGTTGGTGCAGGAAACCACTTTTGCACTTGTATTAGTGTGGAAAAAACACTTTTGCACTTGTATTAGTGTGGAAAAACCACTTTTCGCACTTGTGATAGTGTTGAAAACCCACTTTTCGCACATGTGCTAGTGAAGGAAACCACTTTTCGCACTTGTGTTAGTGTTGAAAACCCACTTTTCGCACTTGTGTTAGTGTTGAAAATCCACTTTTCGCACTTGTGTTGTTGCAGGAAACCACTTTTGCACTTGTATTAGTGTGGAAAAAACACTTTTTGCACTTGTGATAGTGTTGAAAATCCACTTTTTGCACTTGTGATAGTGTTGAAAAACCACTTTTCGCACTTGTGTTAGTGTTGAAAAACCACTTTTCGCAGTTGTGTTAGTGTTGAAAACCCACTTTTCGCACTTGTGTTGGTGCAGGAAACCAATTTTGCACTTGTATTAGTGTGGAAAAACCACTTTTCGCACTTGTGTTAGTGTTGAAAAACCACTTTTTGCACTTGTGTTAGTGTTGAAAAACCACTTTTCGCACTTGTGTTGGTGCAGGAAACCACTTTTGCACTTGTATTAGTGTGGAAAAAACACTTTTTGCACTTGTGGTAGTGTTGAAAAACCACTTTTCGCACTTGTGTTAGTGTTGAAAAACCACTTTTGCACTTGTATTAGTGTGGAAAAAATACTTTTTGCACTTGTGTTAGTGTTGAAAAACCACTTTTCGCCCTTGTGTTCGTGCAGGAAACCACATTTGCACTTGTATTAGTGTGGAAAAAACACTTTTGCACTTGTATTAGTGTGGAAAAACCACTTTTCGCACTTGTGATAGTGTTGAAAACCCACTTTTCGCACATGTGTTAGTGAAGGAAACCACTTTTCGCACTTGTGTTAGTGTTGAAAACCCACTTTTCGCACTTGTGTTAGTGTTGAAAATCCACTTTTCGCACTTGTGTTGTTGCAGGAAACCACTTTTGCACTTGTATTAGTGTGGAAAAAACACTTTTTGCACTTGTGATAGTGTTGAACCACTTTTTGCACTTGTGATAGTGTTGAAAAACCACTTTTCGCACTTGTGTTAGTGTTGAAAAACCACTTTTCGCAGTTGTGTTAGTGTTGAAAAACCACTTTTCGCACTTGTGTTGGTGCAGGAAACCAATTTTGCACTTGTATTAGTGTGGAAAAACCACTTTTCGCACTTGTGTTAGTGTTGAAAAACCACTTTTTGCACTTGTGTTAGTGTTGAAAAACCACTTTTCGCACTTGTGTTGGTGCAGGAAACCACTTTTGCACTTGTATTAGTGTGGAAAAAACACTTTTTGCACTTGTGGTAGTGTTGAAAATCCACTTTTTGCACTTGTGATAGTGTTGAAAAACCACTTTTCGCACTTGTGTTAGTGTTGAAAAACCACTTTTCGCACTTGTGTTGGTGCAGGAAACCACTTTTGCACTTGTATTAGTGTGGAAAAACCACTTTTCGCACTTGTGTTAGTGTTGAAAAACCACTTTTTGCACTTGTGTTAGTGTTGAAAAACCACTTTTCGCACTTGTGTTGGTGCAGGAAACCACTTTTGCACTTGTATTAGTGTGGAAAAAACACTTTTTGCACTTGTGTTAGTGTTGAAAAACCACTTTTCGCACTTGTGTTAGTGTTGAAAAATCACTTTTCGCACTTGTGTTAGTGTTGAAAAACCACTTTTCGCACTTGTGTTAGTGTTGAAAAACCACTTTTTGCACTTGTGTTAGTGTTGAAAAACCACTTTTCGCACTTGTGTTGGTGCAGGAAACCACTTTTGCACTTGTATTAGTGTGGAAAAAACACTTTTTGCACTTGTGATAGTGTTGAAAAACCACTTTTCGCACTTGTGTTGGTGCAGGAAACCACTTTTGCACTTGTATTAGTGTGGAAAAAACACTTTTGCACTTGTATTAGTGTGGAAAAACCACTTTTCGCACTTGTGATAGTGTTGAAAACCCACTTTTCGCACATGTGTTAGTGAAGGAAACCACTTTTCGCACTTGTGTTAGTGTTGAAAACCCACTTTTCGCACTTGTGTTAGTGTTGAAAATCCACTTTTCGCACTTGTGTTGTTGCAGGAAACCACTTTTGCACTTGTATTAGTGTGGAAAAAACACTTTTTGCACTTGTGATAGTGTTGAAAATCCACTTTTTGCACTTGTGATAGTGTTGAAAAACCACTTTTCGCACTTGTGTTAGTGTTGAAAAACCACTTTTCGCAGTTGTGTTAGTGTTGAAAAACCACTTTTCGCACTTGTGTTGGTGCAGGAAACCAATTTTGCACTTGTATTAGTGTGGAAAAACTACTTTTCGCACTTGTGTTAGTGTTGAAAAACCACTTTTTGCACTTGTGTTAGTGTTGAAAAACCACTTTTCGCACTTGTGTTGGTGCAGGAAACCACTTTTGCACTTGTATTAGTGTGGAAAAAACACTTTTTGCACTTGTGGTAGTGTTGAAAAACCACTTTTCGCACTTGTGTTAGTGTTGAAAAACCACTTTTGCACTTGTATTAGTGTGGAAAAAATACTTTTTGCACTTGTGTTAGTGTTGAAAAACCACTTTTCGCACTTGTGTTCGTGCAGGAAACCACATTTGCACTTGTATTAGTGTGGAAAAAACACTTTTCGCACTTGTGATAGTGTTGAAAACCCACTTTTCGCACATGTGTTAGTGAAGGAAACCAATTTTCGCATTTGTGTTGCTGCAGGAAACCACTTTTGCACTTGTATTAGTATGGAAAAAACACTTTTTGCACTTGTGATAGTGTTGAAAAACCACTTTTCGCACTTGTGTTAGTGTTGAAAAACCACTTTTCGCACTTGTGTTAGTGTTGAAAAACCACTTTTCGCATTTGTGTTGGTGCAGGAAACCACTTTTGCACTTGTATTAGTGTGGAAAAAACACTTTTTGGACTTGTGTTAATGTTGAAAAACCACTTTTCGCACTTGTGTTGGTGCAGTAAACCACTTTTGCACTTGTATTAGTGTGGAAAAACCACTTTTCGCACTTGTGTTAGTGTTGAAATCCCACTTTTCGCACTTGTGTTAGTGTTGAAAATCCACTTTTCGCACTTGTGTTGTTGCAGGAAACCACTTTTGCACTTGTATTAGTGTGGAAAAAACACTTTTTGCACTTGTGTTAGTGTTGAAAACCCACTTTTCGCACTTGTGTTAGTGTTGAAAATCCACTTTTCGCACTTGTGTTAGTGTTGAAAATCCACTTTTCGCACTTGTGTTGTTGCAGGAAACCACGTTTGCACTTGTGTTAGTGTTGAAAAATCACTTTTCGCACTTGTGTTAGTGTTGAAAAACCACTTTTCGCACTTGTGTTAGTGTTGAAAAACCACTTTTTGCACTTGTGTTAGTGTTGAAAAACCACTTTTCGCACTTGTGTTGGTGCAGGAAACCACTTTTGCACTTGTATTAGTGTGGAAAAAACACTTTTTGCACTTGTGATAGTGTTGAAAAACCACTTTTCGCACTTGTGTTGGTGCAGGAAACCACTTTTGCACTTGTATTAGTGTGGAAAAAACACTTTTGCACTTGTATTAGTGTGGAAAAACCACTTTTCGCACTTGTGATAGTGTTGAAAACCCACTTTTCGCACATGTGTTAGTGAAGGAAACCACTTTTCGCACTTGTGTTAGTGTTGAAAACCCACTTTTCGCACTTGTGTTAGTGTTGAAAATCCACTTTTCGCACTTGTGTTGTTGCAGGAAACCACTTTTGCACTTGTATTAGTGTGGAAAAAACACTTTTTGCACTTGTGATAGTGTTGAAAATCCACTTTTTGCACTTGTGATAGTGTTGAAAAACCACTTTTCGCACTTGTGTTAGTGTTGAAAAACCACTTTTCGCAGTTGTGTTAGTGTTGAAAAACCACTTTTCGCACTTGTGTTGGTGCAGGAAACCAATTTTGCACTTGTATTAGTGTGGAAAAACTACT
Organism: Myxine glutinosa; assembly: GCF_964187855.1. Classification (NCBI taxonomy): domain Eukaryota; kingdom Metazoa; phylum Chordata; class Myxini; order Myxiniformes; family Myxinidae; genus Myxine; species Myxine glutinosa. Next base: position 188,935,886 of record NC_136262.1, on the reverse strand, counting down.
TTTCGCACTTGTGTTAGTGTTGAAAAACCACTTTTTGCACTTGTGTTAGTGTTGAAAAACCACTTTTCGCACTTGTGTTGGTGCAGGAAACCACTTTTGCACTTGTATTAGTGTGGAAAAAACACTTTTTGCACTTGTGGTAGTGTTGAAAAACCACTTTTCGCACTTGTGTTAGTGTTGAAAAACCACTTTTGCACTTGTATTAGTGTGGAAAAAATACTTTTTGCACTTGTGTTAGTGTTGAAAAACCACTTTTCGCACTTGTGTTCGTGCAGGAAACCACATTTGCACTTGTATTAGTGTGGAAAAAACACTTTTCGCACTTGTGATAGTGTTGAAAACCCACTTTTCGCACATGTGTTAGTGAAGGAAACCAATTTTCGCATTTGTGTTGCTGCAGGAAACCACTTTTGCACTTGTATTAGTATGGAAAAAACACTTTTTGCACTTGTGATAGTGTTGAAAAACCACTTTTCGCACTTGTGTTAGTGTTGAAAAACCACTTTTCGCACTTGTGTTAGTGTTGAAAAACCACTTTTCGCATTTGTGTTGGTGCAGGAAACCACTTTTGCACTTGTATTAGTGTGGAAAAAACACTTTTTGGACTTGTGTTAATGTTGAAAAACCACTTTTCGCACTTGTGTTGGTGCAGTAAACCACTTTTGCACTTGTATTAGTGTGGAAAAACCACTTTTCGCACTTGTGTTAGTGTTGAAATCCCACTTTTCGCACTTGTGTTAGTGTTGAAAATCCACTTTTCGCACTTGTGTTGTTGCAGGAAACCACTTTTGCACTTGTATTAGTGTGGAAAAAACACTTTTTGCACTTGTGTTAGTGTTGAAAACCCACTTTTCGCACTTGTGTTAGTGTTGAAAATCCACTTTTCGCACTTGTGTTAGTGTTGAAAATCCACTTTTCGCACTTGTGTTGTTGCAGGAAACCACGTTTGCACTTGTATTAGTGTGGAAAAAACACTTTTTGCACTTGTGATAGTGTTGAAAATCCACTTTTTGCACTTGTGTTGTTGCAGGAAACCACTTTTGCACTTGTATTAGTGTGGAAAAAACACTTTTTGCACTTGTGATAGTGTTGAAAATCCACTTTTCGCACTTGTGTTGTTGCAGGAAACCACTTTTGCACTTGTATTAGTGTGGAAAAAACACTTTTGCACTTGTATTAGTGTGGAAAAACCACTTTTCGCACTTGTGATAGTGTTGAAAACCCACTTTTCGCACATGTGTTAGTGAAGGAAACCACTTTTCGCACTTGTATTAGTGTGGAAAAACCACTTTTCGCACTTGTGTTAGTGTTGAAAAACCACTTTTTGCACTTGTGTTAGTGTTGAAAAACCACTTTTCGCACTTGTGTTGGTGCAGGAAACCACTTTTGCACTTGTATTAGTGTGGAAAAAACACTTTTTGCACTTGTGTTAGTGTTGAAAAACCACTTTTCGCACTTGTGTTAGTGTTGAAAAATCACTTTTCGCACTTGTGTTAGTGTTGAAAAACCACTTTTCGCACTTGTGATAGTGTTGAAAAACCACTTTTCGCACTTGTGTTAGTGTTGAAAAACCACTTTTCGCAGTTGTGTTAGTGTTGAAAAACCACTTTTCGCACTTGTGTTGGTGCAGGAAACCAATTTTGCACTTGTATTAGTGTGGAAAAACCACTTTTCGCACTTGTGTTAGTGTTGAAAAACCACTTTTTGCACTTGTGTTAGTATTGAAAAACCACTTTTCGCACTTGTGTTGGTGCAGGAAACCACTTTTGCACTTGTATTAGTGTGGAAAAAACACTTTTTGCACTTGTGGTAGTGTTGAAAAACCACTTTTCGCACTTGTGTTAGTGTTGAAAAACCACTTTTGCACTTGTATTATTGTGGAAAAAATACTTTTTGCACTTGTGTTAGTGTTGAAAAACCACTTTTCGCACTTGTGTTCGTGCAGGAAACCACATTTGCACTTGTATTAGTGTGGAAAAAACACTTTTCGCACTTGTGATAGTGTTGAAAACCCACTTTTCGCACATGTGTTAGTGAAAGAAACCACTTTTCGCGCTTGTGTTGCTGCAGGAAACCACTTTTGCACTTGTATTAGTGTGGAAAAAACACTTTTTGCACTTGTGATAGTGTTGAAAAACCACTTTTCGCACTTGTGTTAGTGTTGAAAAACCACTTTTCGCACTTGTGTTAGTGTTGAAAAACCACTTTTCGCATTTGTGTTGGTGCAGGAAACCACTTTTGCACTTGTGTTAGTGTGGAAAAAACACTTTTTGGACTTGTGATAGTGTTGAAAAACCACTTTTCGCACTTGTGTTAATGTTGAAAAACCACTTTTCGCACTTGTGTTGGTGCAGGAAACCACTTTTGCACTTGTATTAGTGTGGAAAAACCACTTTTCGCACTTGTGTTAGTGTTGAAAACCCACTTTTCGCACTTGTGTTAGTGTTGAAAATCCACTTTTCGCACTTGTGTTGTTGCAGGAAACCACTTTTGCACTTGTATTAGTGTGGAAAAACCACTTTTCGCACTTATGTTAGTGTTGAAAACCCACTTTTCGCACTTGTGTTAGTGTTGAAAATCCACTTTTCGCACTTGTGTTGTTGCAGGAAACCACTTTTGCACTTGTATTAGTGTGGAAAAAACACTTTTTGCACTTGTGGTAGTGTTGAAAATCCACTTTTTGCACTTGTGATAGTGTTGAAAAACCACTTTTCACACTTGTGATAGTGTTGAAAAACCACTTTTCGCACTTGTGTTAGTGTTGAAAAACCACTTTTCGCACTTGTGTTGGTGCAGGAAACCACTTTTGCACTTTTATTAGTGTGGAAAAAACACTTTTTGCACTTGTGATAGTGTTGAAAAACCACTTTTCGCACTTGTGTTAGTGTTGAAAAACCACTTTTCGCACTTGTGTTGGTGCAGGAAACCACTTTTGCACTTGTATTAGTGTGGAAAAAACACTTTTTGCACTTGTGATAGTGTTGAAAATCCACTTTTCGCACTTGTGTTAGTGTTGAAAAACCACTTTTCGCACTTGTGTTGGTGCAGGAAACCACTTTTGCACTTTTATTAGTGTGGAAAAAACACTTTTTGCACTTGTGATAGTGTTGAAAAACCACTTTTCGCACTTGTGTTCGTGTTGAAAAACCACTTTTCGCACTTGTGTTGGTGCAGGAAACCACTTTTGCACTTGTATTAGTGTGGAAAAAACACTTTTTGCACTTGTGATAGTGTTGAAAAACCACTTTTCGCACTTGTGATAGTGTTGAAAACCCACTTTTCGCACATGTGTTAGTGAAGGAAACCACTTTTCGCACTTGTGTTAGTATTGAAAACCCACTTTTCGCACTTGTGTTAGTGTTGAAAATCCACTTTTCGCACTTGTGTTAGTGTTGAAAATCCACTTTTCGCACTTGTATTGTTGCAGCAAACCACTTTTGCACTTGTATTAGTGTGGAAAAAACACTTTTTTCACTTGTGATAGTGTTGAAAATCCACTTTTTGCACTTGTGTTGTTGCAGGAAACCACTTTTGCACTTGTATTAGTGTGGAAAAAACACTTTTTGCACTTGTGATAGTGTTGAAAATCCACTTTTCGCACTTGTGTTGTTGCAGGAAACCACTTTTGCACTTGTATTAGTGTGGAAAAAACACTTTTGCACTTGTATTAGTGTGGAAAAACCACTTTTCGCACTTGTGATAGTGTTGAAAACCCACTTTTCGCACATGTGTTAGTGAAGGAAACCACTTTTCGCACTTGTGTTAGTGTTGAAAACCCACTTTTCGCACTTGTGTTAGTGTTGAAAATCCACTTTTCGCACTTGTGTTGTTGCAGGAAACCACTTTTGCACTTGTATTAGTGTGGAAAAAACACTTTTTGCACTTGTGATAGTGTTGAAAATCCACTTTTTGCACTTGTGATAGTGTTGAAAAACCACTTTTGGCACTTGTGTTAGTGTTGAAAAACCACTTTTCGCACTTGTGTTGGTGCAGGAAACCACTTTTGCACTTGTATTAGTGTGGAAAAACCACTTTTCGCACTTGTGTTAGTGTTGAAAAACCACTTTTTGCACTTGTGTTAGTGTTGAAAAACCACTTTTCGCACTTGTGTTGGTGCAGGAAACCACTTTTGCACTTGTATTAGTGTGGAAAAAACTCTTTTTGCACTTGTGTTAGTGTTGAAAAACCACTTTTCGCACTTGTGTTAGTGTTGAAAAATCACTTTTCGCACTTGTGTTAGTGTTGAAAAACCACTTTTCGCACTTGTGTTAGTGTTGAAAAACCACTTTTTGCACTTGTGTTAGTGTTGAAAAACCACTTTTCGCACTTGTGTTGGTGCAGGAAACCACTTTTGCACTTGTATTAGTGTGGAAAAAACACTTTTTGCACTTGTGATAGTGTTGAAAAACCACTTTTCGCACTTGTGTTGGTGCAGGAAACCACTTTTGCACTTGTATTAGTGTGGAAAAAACACTTTTGCACTTGTATTAGTGTGGAAAAACCACTTTTCGCACTTGTGATAGTGTTGAAAACCCACTTTTCGCACATGTGTTAGTGAAGGATACCACTTTTCGCACTTGTGTTAGTGTTGAAAACCCACTTTTCGCACTTGTGTTAGTGTTGAAAATCCACTTTTCGCACTTGTGTTGTTGCAGGAAACCACTTTTGCACTTGTATTAGTGTGGAAAAAACACTTTTTGCACTTGTGATAGTGTTGAAAATCCACTTTTTGCACTTGTGATAGTGTTGAAAAACCACTTTTCGCACTTGTGTTAGTGTTGAAAAACCACTTTTCGCAGTTGTGTTAGTGTTGAAAAACCACTTTTCGCACTTGTGTTGGTGCAGGAAACCAATTTTGCACTTGTATTAGTGTGGAAAAACCACTTTTCGCACTTGTGTTAGTGTTGAAAAACCACTTTTTGCACTTGTGTTAGTGTTGAAAAACCACTTTTCGCACTTGTGTTGGTGCAGGAAACCACTTTTGCACTTGTATTAGTGTGGAAAAAACACTTTTTGCACTTGTGGTAGTGTTGAAAAACCACTTTTCGCACTTGTGTTAGTGTTGAAAAACCACTTTTGCACTTGTATTAGTGTGGAAAAAATACTTTTTGCACTTGTGTTAGTGTTGAAAAACCACTTTTCGCACTTGTGTTCGTGCAGGAAACCACATTTGCACTTGTATTAGTGTGGAAAAAACACTTTTCGCACTTGTGATAGTGTTGAAAACCCACTTTTCGCACATGTGTTAGTGAAGGAAACCAATTTTCGCATTTGTGTTGCTGCAGGAAACCACTTTTGCACTTGTATTAGTATGGAAAAAACACTTTTTGCACTTGTGATAGTGTTGAAAAACCACTTTTCGCACTTGTGTTAGTGTTGAAAAACCACTTTTCGCACTTGTGTTAGTGTTGAAAAACCACTTTTCGCATTTGTGTTGGTGCAGGAAACCACTTTTGCACTTGTATTAGTGTGGAAAAAACACTTTTTGGACTTGTGTTAATGTTGAAAAACCACTTTTCGCACTTGTGTTGGTGCAGTAAACCACTTTTGCACTTGTATTAGTGTGGAAAAACCACTTTTCGCACTTGTGTTAGTGTTGGAATCCCACTTTTCGCACTTGTGTTAGTGTTGAAAATCCACATTTCGCACTTGTGTTGTTGCAGGAAACCACTTTTGCACTTGTATTAGTATTGAAAAACCACTTTTCGCACTTGTGTTGGTGCAGGAAACCACTTTTGCACTTGTATTAGTGTGGAAAAAACACTTTTTGCACTTGTGGTAGTGTTGAAAAACCACTTTTCGCACTTGTGTTAGTGTTGAAAAACCACTTTTGCACTTGTATTATTGTGGAAAAAATACTTTTTGCACTTGTGTTAGTGTTGAAAAACCACTTTTTGCACTTGTGTTGTTGCAGGAAACCACTTTTGCACTTGTATTAGTGTGGAAAAAACACTTTTTGCACTTGTGATATTGTTGAAAATCCACTTTTCGCACTTGTGTTGTTGCAGGAAACCACTTTTGCACTTGTATTAGTGTGGAAAAAACACTTTTGCACTTGTATTAGTGTGGAAAAACCACTTTTCGCACTTGTGATAGTGTTGAAAACCCACTTTTCGCACATGTGTTAGTGAAGGAAACCACTTTTCGCACTTGTAGTAGTGTGGAAAAACCACTTTTCGCACTTGTGTTAGTGTTGAAAAACCACTTTTTGCACTTGTGTTAGTGTTGAAAAACCACTTTTCGCACTTGTGTTGGTGCAGGAAAACACTTTTCGCACTTGTGTTAGTGTTGAAAAACCACTTTTTGCACTTGTGTTAGTGTAGAAAATCCACTTTTCGCACTTGTGTTGTTGCAGGAAACCACTTTTGCACTTGTATTAGTGTGGAAAAAACACTTTTCGCACTTGTGTTGTTGCAGGAAACCACTTTTGCACTTGTATTAGTGTGGAAAAAACACTTTTTGCACTTGTGATAGTGTTGAAAATCCACTTTTTGCACTTGTGATAGTGTTGAAAAACCACTTTTCGCACTTGTGTTAGTGTTGAAAAACCACTTTTCGCAGTTGTGTTAGTGTTGAAAAACCACTTTTCGCACTTGTGTTGGTGCAGGAAACCAATTTTGCACTTGTATTAGTGTGGAAAAACCACTTTTCGCACTTGTGTTAGTGTTGAAAAACCACTTTTTGCACTTGTGTTAGTATTGAAAAACCACTTTTCGCACTTGTGTTGGTGCAGGAAACCACTTTTGCACTTGTATTAGTGTGGAAAAAACACTTTTTGCACTTGTGGTAGTGTTGAAAAACCACTTTTCGCACTTGTGTTAGTGTTGAAAAACCACTTTTGCACTTGTATTATTGTGGAAAAAATACTTTTTGCACTTGTGTTAGTGTTGAAAAACCACTTTTCGCACTTGTGTTCGTGCAGCAAACCACATTTGCACTTGTATTAGTGTGGAAAAAACACTTTTCGCACTTGTGATAGTGTTGAAAACCCACTTTTCGCACATGTGTTAGTGATGGAAACCACTTTTCGCACTTGTGTTGCTGCAGGAAACCACTTTTGCACTTGTATTAGTGTGGAAAAAACACTTTTTGCACTTGTGATAGTGTTGAAAAACCACTTTTCGCACATGTGTTAGTGAAGGAAACCACTTTTCGCACTTGTGTTAGTGTTGAAAACCCACTTTTCGCACTTGTGTTAGTGTTGAAAATCCACTTTTCGCACTTGTGTTGTTGCAGGAAACCACTTTTGCACTTGTATTAGTGTGGAAAAAACACTTTTTGCACTTGTGATAGTGTTGAAAATCCACTTTTTGCACTTGTGATAGTGTTGAAAAACCACTTTTCGCACTTGTGTTAGTGTTGAAAAACCACTTTTCGCAGTTGTGTTAGTGTTGAAAAACCACTTTTCGCACTTGTGTTGGTGCAGGAAACCAATTTTGCACTTGTATTAGTGTGGAAAAACCACTTTTCGCACTTGTGTTAGTGTTGAAAAACCACTTTTTGCACTTGTGTTAGTGTTGAAAAACCACTTTTCGCACTTGTGTTGGTGCAGGAAACCACTTTTGCACTTGTATTAGTGTGGAAAAAACACTTTTTGCACTTGTGGTAGTGTTGAAAAACCACTTTTCGCACTTGTGTTAGTGTTGAAAAACCACTTTTGCACTTGTATTAGTGTGGAAAAAATACTTTTTGCACTTGTGTTAGCGTTGAAAAACCACTTTTCGCACTTGTGTTCGTGCAGGAAACCACATTTGCACTTGTATTAGTGTGGAAAAAACACTTTTCGCACTTGTGATAGTGTTGAAAACCCACTTTTCGCACATGTGTTAGTGAAGGAAACCAATTTTCGCATTTGTGTTGCTGCAGGAAACCACTTTTGCACTTGTATTAGTATGGAAAAAACACTTTTTGCACTTGTGATAGTGTTGAAAAACCACTTTTCGCACTTGTGTTAGTGTTGAAAAACCACTTTTCGCACTTGTGTTAGTGTTGAAAAACCACTTTTCGCATTTGTGTTGGTGCAGGAAACCACTTTTGCACTTGTATTAGTGTGGAAAAAACACTTTTTGGACTTGTGTTAATGTTGAAAAACCACTTTTCGCACTTGTGTTGGTGCAGTAAACCACTTTTGCACTTGTATTAGTGTGGAAAAACCACTTTTCGCACTTGTGTTAGTGTTGAAATCCCACTTTTCGCACTTGTGTTAGTGTTGAAAATCCACATTTCGCACTTGTGTTGTTGCAGGAAACCACTTTTGCACTTGTATTAGTATTGAAAAACCACTTTTCGCACTTGTGTTGGTGCAGGAAACCACTTTTGCACTTGTATTAGTGTGGAAAAAACACTTTTTGCACTTGTGGTAGTGTTGAAAAACCACTTTTCGCACTTGTGTTAGTGTTGAAAAACCAGTTTTGCACTTGTATTATTGTGGAAAAAATACTTTTTGCACTTGTGTTAGTGTTGAAAAACCACTTTTTGCACTTGTGTTGTTGCAGGAAACCACTTTTGCACTTGTATTAGTGTGGAAAAAACACTTTTTGCACTTGTGATAGTGTTGAAAATCCACTTTTCGCACTTGTGTTGTTGCAGGAAACCACTTTTGCACTTGTATTAGTGTGGAAAAAACACTTTTGCACTTGTATTAGTGTGGAAAAACCACTTTTCGCACTTGTGATAGTGTTGAAAACCCACTTTTCGCACATGTGTTAGTGAAGGAAACCACTTTTCGCACTTGTATTAGTGTGGAAAAACCACTTTTCGCACTTGTGTTAGTGTTGAAAAACCACTTTTTGCACTTGTGTTAGTGTTGAAAAACCACTTTTCGCACTTGTGTTGGTGCAGGAAACCACTTTTGCACTTGTATTAGTGTGGAAAAAACACTTTTTGCACTTGTGTTAGTGTTGAAAAACCACTTTTCGCACTTGTGTTAGTGTTGAAAATCCACTTTTCGCACTTGTGTTGTTGCAGGAAACCACTTTTGCACTTGTATTAGTGTGGAAAAAACACTTTTCGCACTTGTGTTGTTGCAGGAAACCACTTTTGCACTTGTATTAGTGTGGAAAAAACACTTTTTGCACTTGTGATAGTGTTGAAAATCCACTTTTTGCACTTGTGATAGTGTTGAAAAACCACTTTTCGCACTTGTGTTAGTGTTGAAAAACCACTTTTCGCAGTTGTGTTAGTGTTGAAAAACCACTTTTCGCACTTGTGTTGGTGCAGGAAACCAATTTTGCACTTGTATTAGTGTGGAAAAACCACTTTTCGCACTTGTGTTAGTGTTGAAAAACCACTTTTTGCACTTGTGTTAGTATTGAAAAACCACTTTTCGCACTTGTGTTGGTGCAGGAAACCACTTTTGCACTTGTATTAGTGTGGAAAAAACACTTTTTGCACTTGTGGTAGTGTTGAAAAACCACTTTTCGCACTTGTGTTAGTGTTGAAAAACCACTTTTGCACTTGTATTATTGTGGAAAAAATACTTTTTGCACTTGTGTTAGTGTTGAAAAACCACTTTTCGCACTTGTGTTCGTGCAGCAAACCACATTTGCACTTGTATTAGTGTGGAAAAAACACTTTTCGCACTTGTGATAGTGTTGAAAACCCACTTTTCGCACATGTGTTAGTGATGGAAACCACTTTTCGCACTTGTGTTGCTGCAGGAAACCACTTTTGCACTTGTATTAGTGTGGAAAAAACACTTTTTGCACTTGTGATAGTGTTGAAAAACCACTTTTCACACTTGTGTTAGTGTTGAAAAACCACTTTTCGCACTTGTGTTAGTGTTGAAAAACCACTTTTCGCATTTGTGTTGGTGCAGGAAACCACTTTTGCACTTGTATTAGTGTGGAAAAAACACTTTTTGGACTTGTGATAGTGTTGAAAAACCACTTTTCGCACTTGTGTTAATGTTGAAAAACCACTTTTCGCACTTGTGTTGGTGCAGGAAACCACTTTTGCACTTGTATTAGTGTGGAAAAACCACTTTTCGCACTTGTGTTAGTGTTGAAATCCCACTTTTCGCACTTGTGTTAGTGTTGAAAATCCACTTTTCGCACTTGTGTTGTTGCAGGCAACCACTTTTGCACTTGTATTAGTGTGGAAAAAACACTTTTCGCACTTGTGTTAGTGTTGAAAACCCACTTTTCGCACTTGTGTTAGTGTTGAAAATCCACTTTTCACACTTGTGTTGTTGCAGGAAACCACTTTTGCACTTGTATTAGTGTGGAAAATCCACTTTTCGCACTTGTGTTGTTGCAGGACACCACTTTTGCACTTGTATTAGTGTGGAAAAAACACTTTTGCACTTGTATTAGTGTGGAAAAACCACTTTTCGCACTTGTGATAGTGTTGAAAACCCACTTTTCGCACATGTGTTAGTGTTGAAAAACCACTTTTTGCACTTGTGTTAGTGTTGAAAACCCACTTTTCGCACTTGTGTTAGTGTTGAAAATCCACTTTTCGCACTTGTGTTGTTGCAGGAAACCACTTTTGCACTTGTATTAGTGTGGAAAAAACACTTTTTGCACTTGTGATAGTGTTGAAAATCCACTTTTTGCACTTGTGATAGTGTTGAAAAACCACTTTTCGCACTTGTGTTAGTGTTGAAAAACCACTTTTCGCACTTGTGTTGGTGCAGGAAACCACTTTTGCACTTGTATTAGTGTGGAAAAACCACTTTTCGCACTTGTGTTAGTGTTGAAAAACCACTTTTTGCACTTGTGTTAGTGTTGAAAAACCACTTTTCGCACTTGTGTTGGTGCAGGAAACCACTTTTGCACTTGTATTAGTGTGGAAAAAACACTTTTTGCACTTGTGTTAGTGTTGAAAAACCACTTTTCGCACTTGTGTTAGTGTTGAAAAATCACTTTTCGCACTTGTGTTAGTGTTGAAAAACCACTTTTCGCACTTGTGTTAGTGTTGAAAAACCACTTTTTGCACTTGTGTTAGTGTTGAAAAACCACTGTTCGCACTTGTGTTGGTGCAGGAAACCACTTTTGCACTTGTATTAGTGTGGAAAAAACACTTTTTGCACTTGTGATAGTGTTGAAAAACCACTTTTCGCACTTGTGTTGGTGCAGGAAACCACTTTTGCACTTGTATTAGTGTGGAAAAAACACTTTTGCACTTGTATTAGTGTGGAAAAACCACTTTTCGCACTTGTGATAGTGTTGAAAACCCACTGTTCGCACATGTGTTAGTGAAGGAAACCACTTTTCGCACTTGTGTTAGTGTTGAAAACCCACTTTTCGCACTTGTGTTAGTGTTGAAAATCCACTTTTCGCACTTGTGTTGTTGCAGGAAACCACTTTTGCACTTGTATTAGTGTGGAAAAAACACTTTTTGCACTTGTGATAGTGTTGAAAATCCACTTTTTGCACTTGTGATAGTGTTGAAAAACCACTTTTCGCACTTGTGTTAGTGTTGAAAAACCACTTTTCGCAGTTGTGTTAGTGTTGAAAAACCACTTTTCGCACTTGTGTTGGTGCAGGAAACCAATTTTGCACTTGTATTAGTGTGGAAAAACCACTTTGTGCACTTGTGTTAGTGTTGAAAAACCACTTTTTGCACTTGTGTTAGTGTTGAAAAACCACTTTTCGCACTTGTGTTGGTGCAGGAAACCACTTTTGCACTTGTATTGGTGTGGAAAAAACACTTTTTGCACTTGTGGTAGTGTTGAAAAACCACTTTTCGCACTTGTGTTAGTGTTGAAAAACCACTTTTGCACTTGTATTAGTGTTGAAAAAATACTTTTTGCACTTGTGTTAGTGTTGAAAAACCACTTTTCGCACTTGTGTTCGTGCAGGAAACCACATTTGCACTTGTATTAGTGTGGAAAAAACACTTTTCGCACTTGTGATAGTGTTGAAAACCCACTTTTCGCACATGTGTTAGTGAAGGAAACCAATTTTCGCATTTGTGTTGCTGCAGGAAACCACTTTTGCACTTGTATTAGTATGGAAAAAACACTTTTTGCACTTGTGATAGTGTTGAAAAACCACTTTTCGCACTTGTGTTAGTGTTGAAAAACCACTTTTCGCACTTGTGTTAGTGTTGAAAAACCACTTTTCGCATTTGTGTTGGTGCAGGAAACCACTTTTGCACTTGTATTAGTGTGGAAAAAACACTTTTTGGACTTGTGTTAATGTTGAAAAACCACTTTTCGCACTTGTGTTGGTGCAGTAAACCACTTTTGCACTTGTATTAGTGTGGAAAAACCACTTTTCGCACTTGTGTTAGTGTTGAAATCCCACTTTTCGCACTTGTGTTAGTGTTGAAAATCCACTTTTCGCACTTGTGTTGTTGCAGGAAACCACTTTTCGCACTTGTGTTAGTGTTGAAAAATCACTTTTCGCACTTGTGTTAGTGTTGAAAAACCACTTTTCGCACTTGTGTTAGTGTTGAAAAACCACTTTTTGCACTTGTGTTAGTGTTGAAAAACCACTTTTCGCACTTGTGTTGGTGCAGGAAACCACTTTTGCACTTGTATTAGTGTGGAAAAAACACTTTTTGCACTTGTGATAGTGTTGAAAAACCACTTTTCGCACTTGTGTTGGTGCAGGAAACCACTTTTGCACTTGTATTAGTGTGGAAAAAACACTTTTGCACTTGTATTAGTGTGGAAAAACCACTTTTCGCACTTGTGATAGTGTTGAAAACCCACTTTTCGCACATGTGTTAGTGAAGGATACCACTTTTCGCACTTGTGTTAGTGTTGAAAACCCACTTTTCGCACTTGTGTTAGTGTTGAAAATCCACTTTTCGCACTTGTGTTGTTGCAGGAAACCACTTTTGCACTTGTATTAGTGTGGAAAAAACACTTTTTGCACTTGTGATAGTGTTGAAAATCCACTTTTTGCACTTGTGATAGTGTTGAAAAACCACTTTTCGCACTTGTGTTAGTGTTGAAAAACCACTTTTCGCAGTTGTGTTAGTGTTGAAAAACCACTTTTCGCACTTGTGTTGGTGCAGGAAACCAATTTTGCACTTGTATTAGTGTGGAAAAACCACTTTTCGCACTTGTGTTAGTGTTGAAAAACCACTTTTTGCACTTGTGTTAGTGTTGAAAAACCACTTTTCGCACTTGTGTTGGTGCAGGAAACCACTTTTGCACTTGTATTAGTGTGGAAAAAACACTTTTTGCACTTGTGGTAGTGTTGAAAAACCACTTTTCGCACTTGTGTTAGTGTTGAAAAACCACTTTTGCACTTGTATTAGTGTGGAAAAAATACTTTTTGCACTTGTGTTAGTGTTGAAAAACCACTTTTCGCACTTGTGTTCGTGCAGGAAACCACATTTGCACTTGTATTAGTGTGGAAAAAACACTTTTCGCACTTGTGATAGTGTTGAAAACCCACTTTTCGCACATGTGTTAGTGAAGGAAACCAATTTTCGCATTTGTGTTGCTGCAGGAAACCACTTTTGCACTTGTATTAGTATGGAAAAAACACTTTTTGCACTTGTGATAGTGTTGAAAAACCACTTTTCGCACTTGTGTTAGTGTTGAAAAACCACTTTTCGCACTTGTGTTAGTGTTGAAAAACCACTTTTCGCATTTGTGTTGGTGCAGGAAACCACTTTTGCACTTGTATTAGTGTGGAAAAAACACTTTTTGGGCTTGTGTTAATGTTGAAAAACCACTTTTCGCACTTGTGTTGGTGCAGTAAACCACTTTTGCACTTGTATTAGTGTGGAAAAACCACTTTTCGCACTTGTGTTAGTGTTGAAATCCCACTTTTCGCACTTGTGTTAGTGTTGAAAATCCACATTTCGCACTTGTGTTGTTGCAGGAAACCACTTTTGCACTTGTATTAGTATTGAAAAACCACTTTTCGCACTTGTGTTGGTGCAGGAAACCACTTTTGCACTTGTATTAGTGTGGAAAAAACACTTTTTGCACTTGTGGTAGTGTTGAAAAACCACTTTTCGCACTTGTGTTAGTGTTGAAAAACCACTTTTGCACTTGTATTATTGTGGAAAAAATACTTTTTGCACTTGTGTTAGTGTTGAAAAACCACTTTTTGCACTTGTGTTGTTGCAGGAAACCACTTTTGCACTTGTATTAGTGTGGAAAAAACACTTTTTGCACTTGTGATATTGTTGAAAATCCACTTTTCGCACTTGTGTTGTTGCAGGAAACCACTTTTGCACTTGTATTAGTGTGGAAAAAACACTTTTGCACTTGTATTAGTGTGGAAAAACCACTTTTCGCACTTGTGATAGTGTTGAAAACCCACTTTTCGCACATGTGTTAGTGAAGGAAACCACTTTTCGCACTTGTATTAGTGTGGAAAAACCACTTTTCGCACTTGTGTTAGTGTTGAAAAACCACTTTTTGCACTTGTGTTAGTGTTGAAAAACCACTTTTCGCACTTGTGTTGGTGCAGGAAACCACTTTTCGCACTTGTGTTAGTGTTGAAAAACCACTTTTTGCACTTGTGTTAGTGTAGAAAATCCACTTTTCGCACTTGTGTTGTTGCAGGAAACCACTTTTGCACTTGTATTAGTGTGGAAAAAACACTTTTCGCACTTGTGTTGTTGCAGGAAACCACTTTTGCACTTGTATTAGTGTGGAAAAAACACTTTTTGCACTTGTGATAGTGTTGAAAATCCACTTTTTGCACTTGTGATAGTGTTGAAAAACCACTTTTCGCACTTGTGTTAGTGTTGAAAAACCACTTTTCGCAGTTGTGTTAGTGTTGAAAAACCACTTTTCGCACTTGTGTTGGTGCAGGAAACCAATTTTGCACTTGTATTAGTGTGGAAAAACCACTTTTCGCACTTGTGTTAGTGTTGAAAAACCACTTTTTGCACTTGTGTTAGTATTGAAAAACCACTTTTCGCACTTGTGTTGGTGCAGGAAACCACTTTTGCACTTGTATTAGTGTGGAAAAAACACTTTTTGCACTTGTGGTAGTGTTGAAAAACCACTTTTCGCACTTGTGTTAGTGTTGAAAAACCACTTTTGCACTTGTATTATTGTGGAAAAAATACTTTTTGCACTTGTGTTAGTGTTGAAAAACCACTTTTCGCACTTGTGTTTGTGCAGCAAACCACATTTGCACTTGTATTAGTGTGGAAAAAACACTTTTCGCACTTGTGATAGTGTTGAAAACCCACTTTTCGCACATGTGTTAGTGATGGAAACCACTTTTCGCACTTGTGTTGCTGCAGGAAACCACTTTTGCACTTGTATTAGTGTGGAAAAAACACTTTTTGCACTTGTGATAGTGTTGAAAAACCACTTTTCGCACATGTGTTAGTGAAGGAAACCACTTTTCGCACTTGTGTTAGTGTTGAAAACCCACTTTTCGCACTTGTGTTAGTGTTGAAAATCCACTTTTCGCACTTGTGTTGTTGCAGGAAACCACTTTTGCACTTGTATTAGTGTGGAAAAAACACTTTTTGCACTTGTGATAGTGTTGAAAATCCACTTTTTGCACTTGTGATAGTGTTGAAAAACCACTTTTCGCACTTGTGTTAGTGTTGAAAAACCACTTTTCGCAGTTGTGTTAGTGTTGAAAAACCACTTTTCGCACTTGTGTTGGTGCAGGAAACCAATTTTGCACTTGTATTAGTGTGGAAAAACCACTTTTCGCACTTGTGTTAGTGTTGAAAAACCACTTTTTGCACTTGTGTTAGTGTTGAAAAACCACTTTTCGCACTTGTGTTGGTGCAGGAAACCACTTTTGCACTTGTATTAGTGTGGAAAAAACACTTTTTGCACTTGTGGTAGTGTTGAAAAACCACTTTTCGCACTTGTGTTAGTGTTGAAAAACCACTTTTGCACTTGTATTAGTGTGGAAAAAATACTTTTTGCACTTGTGTTAGTGTTGAAAAACCACTTTTCGCACTTGTGTTCGTGCAGGAAACCACATTTGCACTTGTATTAGTGTGGAAAAAACACTTTTCGCACTTGTGATAGTGTTGAAAACCCACTTTTCGCACATGTGTTAGTGAAGGAAACCAATTTTCGCATTTGTGTTGCTGCAGGAAACCACTTTTGCACTTGTATTAGTATGGAAAAAACACTTTTTGCACTTGTGATAGTGTTGAAAAACCACTTTTCGCACTTGTGTTAGTGTTGAAAAACCACTTTTCGCACTTGTGTTAGTGTTGAAAAACCACTTTTCGCATTTGTGTTGGTGCAGGAAACCACTTTTGCACTTGTATTAGTGTGGAAAAAACACTTTTTGGACTTGTGTTAATGTTGAAAAACCACTTTTCGCACTTGTGTTGGTGCAGTAAACCACTTTTGCACTTGTATTAGTGTGGAAAAACCACTTTTCGCACTTGTGTTAGTGTTGAAATCCCACTTTTCGCACTTGTGTTAGTGTTGAAAATCCACATTTCGCACTTGTGTTGTTGCAGGAAACCACTTTTGCACTTGTATTAGTATTGAAAAACCACTTTTCGCACTTGTGTTGGTGCAGGAAACCACTTTTGCACTTGTATTAGTGTGGAAAAAACACTTTTTGCACTTGTGGTAGTGTTGAAAAACCACTTTTCGCACTTGTGTTAGTGTTGAAAAACCAGTTTTGCACTTGTATTATTGTGGAAAAAATACTTTTTGCACTTGTGTTAGTGTTGAAAAACCACTTTTTGCACTTGTGTTGTTGCAGGAAACCACTTTTGCACTTGTATTAGTGTGGAAAAAACACTTTTTGCACTTGTGATAGTGTTGAAAATCCACTTTTCGCACTTGTGTTGTTGCAGGAAACCACTTTTGCACTTGTATTAGTGTGGAAAAAACACTTTTGCACTTGTATTAGTGTGGAAAAACCACTTTTCGCACTTGTGATAGTGTTGAAAACCCACTTTTCGCACATGTGTTAGTGAAGGAAACCACTTTTCGCACTTGTATTAGTGTGGAAAAACCACTTTTCGCACTTGTGTTAGTGTTGAAAAACCACTTTTTGCACTTGTGTTAGTGTTGAAAAACCACTTTTCGCACTTGTGTTGGTGCAGGAAACCACTTTTGCACTTGTATTAGTGTGGAAAAAACACTTTTTGCACTTGTGTTAGTGTTGAAAAACCACTTTTCGCACTTGTGTTAGTGTTGAAAATCCACTTTTCGCACTTGTGTTGTTGCAGGAAACCACTTTTGCACTTGTATTAGTGTGGAAAAAACACTTTTCGCACTTGTGTTGTTGCAGGAAACCACTTTTGCACTTGTATTAGTGTGGAAAAAACACTTTTTGCACTTGTGATAGTGTTGAAAATCCACTTTTTGCACTTGTGATAGTGTTGAAAAACCACTTTTCGCACTTGTGTTAGTGTTGAAAAACCACTTTTCGCAGTTGTGTTAGTGTTGAAAAACCACTTTTCGCACTTGTGTTGGTGCAGGAAACCAATTTTGCACTTGTATTAGTGTGGAAAAACCACTTTTCGCACTTGTGTTAGTGTTGAAAAACCACTTTTTGCACTTGTGTTAGTATTGAAAAACCACTTTTCGCACTTGTGTTGGTGCAGGAAACCACTTTTGCACTTGTATTAGTGTGGAAAAAACACTTTTTGCACTTGTGGTAGTGTTGAAAAACCACTTTTCGCACTTGTGTTAGTGTTGAAAAACCACTTTTGCACTTGTATTATTGTGGAAAAAATACTTTTTGCACTTGTGTTAGTGTTGAAAAACCACTTTTCGCACTTGTGTTCGTGCAGCAAACCACATTTGCACTTGTATTAGTGTGGAAAAAACACTTTTCGCACTTGTGATAGTGTTGAAAACCCACTTTTCGCACATGTGTTAGTGATGGAAACCACTTTTCGCACTTGTGTTGCTGCAGGAAACCACTTTTGCACTTGTATTAGTGTGGAAAAAACACTTTTTGCACTTGTGATAGTGTTGAAAAACCACTTTTCACACTTGTGTTAGTGTTGAAAAACCACTTTTCGCACTTGTGTTAGTGTTGAAAAACCACTTTTCGCATTTGTGTTGGTGCAGGAAACCACTTTTGCACTTGTATTAGTGTGGAAAAAACACTTTTTGGACTTGTGATAGTGTTGAAAAACCACTTTTCGCACTTGTGTTAATGTTGAAAAACCACTTTTCGCACTTGTGTTGGTGCAGGAAACCACTTTTGCACTTGTATTAGTGTGGAAAAACCACTTTTCGCACTTGTGTTAGTGTTGAAATCCCACTTTTCGCACTTGTGTTAGTGTTGAAAATCCACTTTTCGCACTTGTGTTGTTGCAGGCAACCACTTTTGCACTTGTATTAGTGTGGAAAAAACACTTTTCGCACTTGTGTTAGTGTTGAAAACCCACTTTTCGCACTTGTGTTAGTGTTGAAAATCCACTTTTCACACTTGTGTTGTTGCAGGAAACCACTTTTGCACTTGTATTAGTGTGGAAAAACCACTTTTCGCACTTATGTTAGTGTTGAAAACCCACTTTTCGCACTTGTGTTAGTGTTGAAAATCCACTTTTCGCACTTGTGTTGTTGCAGGAAACCACTTTTGCACTTGTATTAGTGTGGAAAAAACACTTTTTGCACTTGTGATAGTGTTGAAAATCCACTTTTTGCACTTGTGATAGTGTTGAAAAACCACTTTTCACACTTGTGATAGTGTTGAAAAACCACTTTTCGCACTTGTGTTAGTGTTGAAAAACCACTTTTCGCACTTGTGTTGGTGCAGGAAACCACTTTTGCACTTGTATTAGTGTGGAAAAAACACTTTTTGCACTTGTTATAGTGTTGAAAAACCACTTTTCGCACTTGTGGTAGTGTTGAAAAACCACTTTTCGCACTTGTGCTAGTGTTGAAAAACCACTTTTGCACTTGTCTTAGTGTGGAAAATAAACTTTTTGCACTTGTGATAGTGTTGAAAAACCACTTTTCGCACTTGTGTTAGTGTTGAAAAACCACTTTTCGCACTTGTGTTGGTGCAGGAAACCACAT
Organism: Myxine glutinosa; assembly: GCF_964187855.1. Classification (NCBI taxonomy): domain Eukaryota; kingdom Metazoa; phylum Chordata; class Myxini; order Myxiniformes; family Myxinidae; genus Myxine; species Myxine glutinosa. Next base: position 188,916,988 of record NC_136262.1, on the reverse strand, counting down.
TTGCACTTGTATTAGTGTGGAAAAAACACTTTTCGCACTTGTGATAGTGTTGAAAACCCACTTTTCGCACGTGTTAGGGAAGGAAACCACTTTTCGCACTTGTGTTGGTGCAGAAAACCACTTTTGCACTTTTATTAGTGTGGAAAAAACACTTTTTGCACTTGTGATAGTGTTGAAAAACCACTTTTCGCACTTGTGTTAGTGTTGAAAAACCACTTTTCGCACTTGTGTTGGTGCAGGAAACCACTTTTGCACTTGTATTAGTGTGGAAAAAACACTTTTTGCACTTGTGATAGTGTTGAAAATCCACTTTTCGCACTTGTGTTAGTGTTGAAAAACCACTTTTCGCACTTGTGTATGTGCAGGAAACCACTTTTGCACTTTTATTAGTGTGGAAAAAACACTTTTTGCACTTGTGATAGTGTTGAAAAACCACTTTTCGCACTTGTGTTAGTGTTGAAAAACCACTTTTCGCACTTGTGTTGGTGCAGGAAACCACTTTTGCACTTGTTTTAGTGTGGAAAAAACACTTTTTGCACTTGTGATAGTGTTGAAAAACCACTTTTCGCACTTGTGATAGTGTTGAAAACCCACTTTTCGCACATGTGTTAGTGAAGGAAACCACTTTTCGCACTTGTGTTAGTATTGAAAACCCACTTTTCGCACTTGTGTTAGTGTTGAAAATCCACTTTTCGCACTTGTGTTAGTGTTGAAAATCCACTTTTCGCACTTGTGTTGTTGCAGGAAACCACTTTTGCACTTGTATTAGTGTGGAAAAAACACTTTTTGCACTTGTGATAGTGTTGAAAATCCACTTTTTGCACTTGTGTTGTTGCAGGAAACCACTTTTGCACTTGTATTAGTGTGGAAAAAACACTTTTTGCACTTGTGATAGTGTTGAAAATCCACTTTTCGCACTTGTGTTGTTGCAGGACACCACTTTTGCACTTGTATTAGTGTGGAAAAAACACTTTTGCACTTGTATTAGTGTGGAAAAACCACTTTTCGCACTTGTGATAGTGTTGAAAACCCACTTTTCGCACATGTGTTAGTGAAGGAAACCACTTTTTGCACTTGTGTTAGTGTTGAAAACCCACTTTTCGCACTTGTGTTAGTGTTGAAAATCCACTTTTCGCACTTGTGTTGTTGCAGGAAACCACTTTTGCACTTGTATTAGTGTGGAAAAAACACTTTTTGCACTTGTGATAGTGTTGAAAATCCACTTTTTGCACTTGTGATAGTGTTGAAAAACCACTTTTCGCACTTGTGTTAGTGTTGAAAAACCACTTTTCGCACTTGTGTTGGTGCAGGAAACCACTTTTGCACTTGTATTAGTGTGGAAAAACCACTTTTCGCACTTGTGTTAGTGTTGAAAAACCACTTTTTGCACTTGTGTTAGTGTTGAAAAACCACTTTTCGCACTTGTGTTGGTGCAGGAAACCACTTTTGCACTTGTATTAGTGTGGAAAAAACACTTTTTGCACTTGTGTTAGTGTTGAAAAACCACTTTTCGCACTTGTGTTAGTGTTGAAAAATCACTTTTCGCACTTGTGTTAGTGTTGAAAAACCACTTTTCGCACTTGTGTTAGTGTTGAAAAACCACTTTTTGCACTTGTGTTAGTGTTGAAAAACCACTGTTCGCACTTGTGTTGGTGCAGGAAACCACTTTTGCACTTGTATTAGTGTGGAAAAAACACTTTTTGCACTTGTGATAGTGTTGAAAAACCACTTTTCGCACTTGTGTTGGTGCAGGAAACCACTTTTGCACTTGTATTAGTGTGGAAAAAACACTTTTGCACTTGTATTAGTGTGGAAAAACCACTTTTCGCACTTGTGATAGTGTTGAAAACCCACTTTTCGCACATGTGTTAGTGAAGGAAACCACTTTTCGCACTTGTGTTAGTGTTGAAAACCCACTTTTCGCACTTGTGTTAGTGTTGAAAATCCACTTTTCGCACTTGTGTTGTTGCAGGAAACCACTTTTGCACTTGTATTAGTGTGGAAAAAACACTTTTTGCACTTGTGATAGTGTTGAAAATCCACTTTTTGCACTTGTGATAGTGTTGAAAAACCACTTTTCGCACTTGTGTTAGTGTTGAAAAACCACTTTTCGCAGTTGTGTTAGTGTTGAAAAACCACTTTTCGCACTTGTGTTGGTGCAGGAAACCAATTTTGCACTTGTATTAGTGTGGAAAAACCACTTTTTGCACTTGTGTTAGTGTTGAAAAACCACTTTTTGCACTTGTGTCAGTGTTGAAAAACCACTTTTCGCACTTGTGTTGGTGCAGGAAACCACTTTTGCACTTGTATTGGTGTGGAAAAAACACTTTTTGCACTTGTGGTAGTGTTGAAAAACCACTTTTCGCACTTGTGTTAGTGTTGAAAAACCACTTTTGCACTTGTATTAGTGTGGAAAAAATACTTTTTGCACTTGTGTTAGTGTTGAAAAACCACTTTTCGCACTTGTGTTCGTGCAGGAAACCACATTTGCACTTGTATTAGTGTGGAAAAAACACTTTTCGCACTTGTGATAGTGTTGAAAACCCACTTTTCGCACATGTGTTAGTGAAGGAAACCAATTTTCGCATTTGTGTTGCTGCAGGAAACCACTTTTGCACTTGTATTAGTATGGAAAAAACACTTTTTGCACTTGTGATAGTGTTGAAAAACCACTTTTCGCACTTGTGTTAGTGTTGAAAAACCACTTTTCGCACTTGTGTTAGTGTTGAAAAACCACTTTTCGCATTTGTGTTGGTGCAGGAAACCACTTTTGCACTTGTATTAGTGTGGAAAAAACACTTTTTGGACTTGTGTTAATGTTGAAAAACCACTTTTCGCACTTGTGTTGGTGCAGTAAACCACTTTTGCACTTGTATTAGTGTGGAAAAACCACTTTTCGCACTTGTGTTAGTGTTGAAATCCCACTTTTCGCACTTGTGTTAGTGTTGAAAATCCACTTTTCGCACTTGTGTTGTTGCAGGAAACCACTTTTGCACTTGTATTAGTGTGGAAAAAACACTTTTCGCACTTGTGTTAGTGTTGAAAACCCACTTTTCGCACTTGTGTTAGAGTTGAAAATCCACTTTTCGCACTTGTGTTAGTGTTGAAAATCCACTTTTCGCACTTGTGTTGTTGCAGGAAACCACTTTTGCACTTGTATTAGTGTGGAAAAAACACTTTTTGCACTTGTGATAGTGTTGAAAATCCACTTTTTGCACTTGTGTTGTTGCAGGAAACCACTTTTGCACTTGTATTAGTGTGGAAAAAACACTTTTTGCACTTGTGATAGTGTTGAAAATCCACTTTTCGCACTTGTGTTGTTGCAGGAAACCACTTTTGCACTTGTATTAGTGTGGAAAAAACACTTTTGCACTTGTATTAGTGTGGAAAAACCACTTTTCGCACTTGTGATAGTGTTGAAAACCCACTTTTCACACATGTGTTAGTGAAGGAAACCACTTTTCGCACTTGTGTTAGTGTTGAAAACCCACTTTTCGCACTTGTGTTAGTGTTGAAAATCCACTTTTCGCACTTGTGTTGTTGCAGGAAACCACTTTTGCACTTGTATTAGTGTGGAAAAAACACTTTTTGCACTTGTGATAGTGTTGAAAATCCACTTTTTGCACTTGTGATAGTGTTGAAAAACCACTTTTCGCACTTGTGTTAGTGTTGAAAAACCACTTTTCGCACTTGTGTTGGTGCAGGAAACCACTTTTGCACTTGTATTAGTGTGGAAAAACCACTTTTCGCACTTGTGTTAGTGTTGAAAAACCACTTTTTGCACTTGTGTTAGTGTTGAAAAACCACTTTTCGCACTTGTGTTGGTGCAGGAAACCACTTTTGCACTTGTATTAGTGTGGAAAAAACACTTTTTGCACTTGTGTTAGTGTTGAAAAACCACTTTTCGCACTTGTGTTAGTGTTGAAAAATCACTTTTCGCACTTGTGTTAGTGTTGAAAAACCACTTTTCGCACTTGTGTTCGTGATGAAAAACCACTTTTTGCACTTGTGTTAGTGTTGAAAAACCACTTTTCGCCCTTGTGTTGGTGCAGGAAACCACTTTTGCACTTGTATTAGTGTGGAAAAAACACTTTTTGCACTTGTGATAGTGTTGAAAAACCACTTTTCGCACTTGTGTTGGTGCAGGAAACCAGTTTTGCACTTGTATTAGTGTGGAAAAAACACTTTTGCACTTGTATTAGTGTGGAAAAACCACTTTTCGCACTTGTGATAGTGTTGAAAACCCACTTTTCGCACATGTGTTAGTGAAGGAAACCATTTTTCGCACTTGTGTTAGTGTTGAAAACCCACTTTTCGCACTTGTGTTAGTGTTGAAAATCCACTTTTCGCACTTGTGTTGTTGCAGGAAACCACTTTTGCACTTGTATTAGTGTGGAAAAAACACTTTTTGCACTTGTGATAGTGTTGAAAATCCACTTTTTGCACTTGTGATAGTGTTGAAAAACCACTTTTCGCACTTGTGTTAGTGTTGAAAAACCACTTTTCGCAGTTGTGTTAGTGTTGAAAAACCACTTTTCGCACTTGTGTTGGTGCAGGAAACCAATTTTGCACTTGTATTAGTGTGGAAAAACCACTTTTCGCACTTGTGTTAGTGTTGAAAAACCACTTTTTGCACTTGTGTTAGTGTTGAAAATCCACTTTTTGCACTTGTGATAGTGTTGAAAAACCACTTTTTGCACTTGTGATAGTGTTGAAAAACCACTTTTCACACTTGTGATAGTGTTGAAAAACCACTTTTTGCACTTGTGATAGTGTTGAAAAACCACTTTTCACACTTGTGATAGTGTTGAAAAACCACTTTTCGCACTTGTGTTAGTGTTGAAAAACCACTTTTCGCACTTGTGTTGGTGCAGGAAACCACTTTTGCACTTGTATTAGTGTGGAAAAAACACTTTTTGCACTTGTGATAGTGTTGAAAATCCACTTTTCGCACTTGTGTTAGTGTTGAAAAACCACTTTTCGCACTTGTGTATGTGCAGGAAACCACTTTTGCACTTTTATTAGTGTGGAAAAAACACTTTTTGCACTTGTGATAGTGTTGAAAAACCACTTTTCGCACTTGTGTTAGTGTTGAAAAACCACTTTTCGCACTTGTGTTGGTGCAGGAAACCACTTTTGCACTTGTTTTAGTGTGGAAAAAACACTTTTTGCACTTGTGATAGTGTTGAAAAACCACTTTTCGCACTTGTGATAGTGTTGAAAACCCACTTTTCGCACATGTGTTAGTGAAGGAAACCACTTTTCGCACTTGTGTTAGTATTGAAAACCCACTTTTCGCACTTGTGTTAGTGTTGAAAATCCACTTTTCGCACTTGTGTTAGTGTTGAAAATCCACTTTTCGCACTTGTGTTGTTGCAGGAAACCACTTTTGCACTTGTATTAGTGTGGAAAAAACACTTTTTGCACTTGTGATAGTGTTGAAAATCCACTTTTTGCACTTGTGTTGTTGCAGGAAACCACTTTTGCACTTGTATTAGTGTGGAAAAAACACTTTTTGCACTTGTGATAGTGTTGAAAATCCACTTTTCGCACTTGTGTTGTTGCAGGACACCACTTTTGCACTTGTATTAGTGTGGAAAAAACACTTTTGCACTTGTATTAGTGTGGAAAAACCACTTTTCGCACTTGTGATAGTGTTGAAAACCCACTTTTCGCACATGTGTTAGTGAAGGAAACCACTTTTTGCACTTGTGTTAGTGTTGAAAACCCACTTTTCGCACTTGTGTTAGTGTTGAAAATCCACTTTTCGCACTTGTGTTGTTGCAGGAAACCACTTTTGCACTTGTATTAGTGTGGAAAAAACACTTTTTGCACTTGTGATAGTGTTGAAAATCCACTTTTTGCACTTGTGATAGTGTTGAAAAACCACTTTTCGCACTTGTGTTAGTGTTGAAAAACCACTTTTCGCACTTGTGTTGGTGCAGGAAACCACTTTTGCACTTGTATTAGTGTGGAAAAACCACTTTTCGCACTTGTGTTAGTGTTGAAAAACCACTTTTTGCACTTGTGTTAGTGTTGAAAAACCACTTTTCGCACTTGTGTTGGTGCAGGAAACCACTTTTGCACTTGTATTAGTGTGGAAAAAACACTTTTTGCACTTGTGTTAGTGTTGAAAAACCACTTTTCGCACTTGTGTTAGTGTTGAAAAATCACTTTTCGCACTTGTGTTAGTGTTGAAAAACCACTTTTCGCACTTGTGTTAGTGTTGAAAAACCACTTTTTGCACTTGTGTTAGTGTTGAAAAACCACTGTTCGCACTTGTGTTGGTGCAGGAAACCACTTTTGCACTTGTATTAGTGTGGAAAAAACACTTTTTGCACTTGTGATAGTGTTGAAAAACCACTTTTCGCACTTGTGTTGGTGCAGGAAACCACTTTTGCACTTGTATTAGTGTGGAAAAAACACTTTTGCACTTGTATTAGTGTGGAAAAACCACTTTTCGCACTTGTGATAGTGTTGAAAACCCACTTTTCGCACATGTGTTAGTGAAGGAAACCACTTTTCGCACTTGTGTTAGTGTTGAAAACCCACTTTTCGCACTTGTGTTCGTGTTGAAAATCCACTTTTCGCACTTGTGTTGTTGCAGGAAACCACTTTTGCACTTGTATTAGTGTGGAAAAAACACTTTTTGCACTTGTGATAGTGTTGAAAATCCACTTTTTGCACTTGTGATAGTGTTGAAAAACCACTTTTCGCACTTGTGTTAGTGTTGAAAAACCACTTTTCGCAGTTGTGTTAGTGTTGAAAAACCACTTTTCGCACTTGTGTTGGTGCAGGAAACCAATTTTGCACTTGTATTAGTGTGGAAAAACCACTTTTTGCACTTGTGTTAGTGTTGAAAAACCACTTTTTGCACTTGTGTTAGTGTTGAAAAACCACTTTTCGCACTTGTGTTGGTGCAGGAAACCACTTTTGCACTTGTATTGGTGTGGAAAAAACACTTTTTGCACTTGTGGTAGTGTTGAAAAACCACTTTTCGCACTTGTGTTAGTGTTGAAAAACCACTTTTGCACTTGTATTAGTGTGGAAAAAATACTTTTTGCACTTGTGTTAGTGTTGAAAAACCACTTTTCGCACTTGTGTTCGTGCAGGAAACCACATTTGCACTTGTATTAGTGTGGAAAAAACACTTTTCGCACTTGTGATAGTGTTGAAAACCCACTTTTCGCACATGTGTTAGTGAAGGAAACCAATTTTCGCATTTGTGTTGCTGCAGGAAACCACTTTTGCACTTGTATTAGTATGGAAAAAACACTTTTTGCACTTGTGATAGTGTTGAAAAACCACTTTTCGCACTTGTGTTAGTGTTGAAAAACCACTTTTCGCACTTGTGTTAGTGTTGAAAAACCACTTTTCGCATTTGTGTTGGTGCAGGAAACCACTTTTGCACTTGTATTAGTGTGGAAAAAACACTTTTTGGACTTGTGTTAATGTTGAAAAACCACTTTTCGCACTTGTGTTGGTGCAGTAAACCACTTTTGCACTTGTATTAGTGTGGAAAAACCACTTTTCGCACTTGTGTTAGTGTTGAAATCCCACTTTTCGCACTTGTGTTAGTGTTGAAAATCCACTTTTCGCACTTGTGTTGTTGCAGGAAACCACTTTTGCACTTGTATTAGTGTGGAAAAAACACTTTTCGCACTTGTGTTAGTGTTGAAAACCCACTTTTCGCACTTGTGTTAGAGTTGAAAATCCACTTTTCGCACTTGTGTTAGTGTTGAAAATCCACTTTTCGCACTTGTGTTGTTGCAGGAAACCACTTTTGCACTTGTATTAGTGTGGAAAAAACACTTTTTGCACTTGTGATAGTGTTGAAAATCCACTTTTTGCACTTGTGTTGTTGCAGGAAACCACTTTTGCACTTGTATTAGTGTGGAAAAAACACTTTTTGCACTTGTGATAGTGTTGAAAATCCACTTTTCGCACTTGTGTTGTTGCAGGAAACCACTTTTGCACTTGTATTAGTGTGGAAAAAACACTTTTGCACTTGTATTAGTGTGGAAAAACCACTTTTCGCACTTGTGATAGTGTTGAAAACCCACTTTTCACACATGTGTTAGTGAAGGAAACCACTTTTCGCACTTGTGTTAGTGTTGAAAACCCACTTTTCGCACTTGTGTTAGTGTTGAAAATCCACTTTTCGCACTTGTGTTGTTGCAGGAAACCACTTTTGCACTTGTATTAGTGTGGAAAAAACACTTTTTGCACTTGTGATAGTGTT